>NC_135067.1:3030303-3333333 GCF_051401765.1 Calliopsis andreniformis | reverse complement strand
ATTTTTTATAATGAAATTGCAATGATGCTGCCATATTGACACTGTATCAGTTAAGAGTTAATTACAATGATGGCGTGCAAAGAACATGTGCTCTAGACTTGAATTACTACTTAAATCTTTCTCTAAATTACAATTGGTAAAACGTTCAGACAGGTTTACTTTCTTATATTGCAATAATCTCTGGATTCCAGCCAGGTAAAGAGGTAATTTTGTTTATGTGCCAATAGTTTAAAGTCGTCTGAGCTACTTTAGGTTGATAGTATTATTAGAAAGTGCGTTTAGTTTTAAGTCTTTTTTAAGTATCCTACGTTTTATGTATCTACTATATATAGTGACCTATAATTTTTAGGAGGATGTTCTAAAACGTAAAAATAAGGCTGCAATCTGATATAACAAACAGTCCATAAGACCTTTATGAAGAAACTATAACAACAATATGAAATGTGAAGAATAAAATACAATACAATTACAGAACCTCGATTAAGTGAGTCTCAATTGTTTTTAATTTGTTTTATTGAGAGCTATGTCTGTTCGATATAATAGCAATAAGTATAGTAGAACACGGATTGCGACTTAAACTAAAATTTAATAGTAGTCTAATGAAAACAGTAAAATTAGCCATCAACGCTGGTTTATTGAAGTTCTACCGTTATTTTATTTATGTTAAATTAACACAAGACAAGACGAAATACTTAACGCTTTGTGTTATTTATTAATATTATGTTGTTGATTTGACTGGGTGTAATTATACAAGAAACTAACTCATAGTGCACGTCAAATACAAGATTTTCGTGCTAAATAATATATCAAAAATAGATTGGTCAAGGGGATCTGGGCACTTCCACTTCCTGCCACATAACATTACAGGTTTAGAATTTTACTCATGATACAATTTAAAAGAAACGATTTAAAATACAAAAATATCTACTCAAAACGTATGATTACGAGAATCAACATCGCATGTGAAGAAATTAGAAAAAATCGCGACAAAATTAAATTTACAATAATAGTATGTCGACATCAGACTCTTTCAAATGATAAAAGTGCTTCATATTTTTATTACAACTTCTTAATAAAGAATTTCTGGGCTTTTTATTACATAACAGTTTAGTCTTATTTTTACAGATAGATCACATCGTCAAAATCTGTATGAATATCTGTAGGACGCTCTGTAGGTACCTATAAGAATTTTCTAAACTCTGTTAGATAGCTATATAATTACAAATCTACGTTAATATTTTGTAAAATAGGTCCTTACAAAATAAACACTAGATTACGTACATTAACCCAGTATGTATCGATTTTTTCGTAATATTGTGAGAAGTGCTTCAAGTATCTATACTCGAGCTTGCGCATTAAGGGATTAAGGACAAAAGCTGGATGTTCCTAGCAAAATTCAATGAGAGAACAATTTTAGTAAAACTTTATCTCTGAAGCAAATTCTGAAAGCTTGCTAAACCTATTCACACTATTGTACTACTTCAACTTCTGTAGTCTACGAAGACAACTGAAAGTTCTACATATCTCCAGCTCTGTTTCGTACACCTGATCATAGGTGCTAACTGCTCCGTCGTTAAAGTAAATAGAAGAAGGTAACGAAATATTTACATATTTCGCAGAATTCTCGCTCAGTATTTAATCACGCGCATAATTACACGCAAAGACGAGGAGCTAACGCGCAGTTTCAGCGGGTAACGGTAGAACACTTAAAAGGGAAGTCTAACGAACAGCAAGTTGTTGAGGGAATTTGAATCTCTCGTGAAAGAGAGAGCGTAAAGGCAAAGTTCGGTCCTTCGTCTCTTCAGGAAACCCATGTGGCGGCAGGAAAACTTTGGAGCTACTGCGCGAACTATCGCTACTGTAGAAGCTGGTGAATACTGATGGACACAAACGTTGCTTGAATAGTTCCTTTGCAAAAAGATAATAGTTAGGAACAGAGATAGGAGATAGTAGAAGGTGGCTTATCGTATGAAAGTGTCTTTAATCCACTAAGTTTGATGGATTATAATTTGATTACTTTTACATGCAATAACTAAAGCTTCAAAGACCAGCTTTATGGGGAACTTGTTAAAGGAACATTTGAAGGATTATATCATGTGTTACAGAAAATTGATCTCTATGTACCTTAAGCCTTTCACCATAGGGAATACATACAGTGCCCTATATGTTCTTTCATAGATGTATGAAAACAACTGAAAACAAGACTACTATTCATTTTTAATGAATATTTTATTTTTATGCATTCTACTTAATAAAAAGGAGTATTTTTGTATCGCATAGTTCAAATGGAGGAAGATCTGTTAAGTTTAAAGATATAAGATTTCGAAGAGTAGGTGAAGCTATAGAAAAATAGCATGACAGGTCCAAGTGGAATTAGAGAATAGGTTGAGAAATTCTGAGGAAACTCAAAATTATTAAATATTGAGAATTTCCAGAGAATTTGGAAAATTTTTGGTTGAATAAAAATAAAATTAAGTTCAAGGGAAGATTATTACATAGAAAGGTTTCAGCCAATAATAATTGAAAAAATTAAATGACGACTTAAGGAAAATTTAACAAGTGATTATTTTTTCAAACAGTAGGAGCAGAAGGAAGTACCTACTGATGTATTTATACAACTTTATAAAAAAAGTAAGGAAATAACAAATGTATCTAATCAAATTTTTTAAATTGCCAAAAGGATGAGAAAAATCTATTTATCTATAATCCCTAAATTTTGTAAAAATTGTTATTGCATAGGATACAATGTAGAATCTCAGTCCTCTAGGTTTCAGTCCTGTAGAATTGTACTTTTATAATATGTAGGCACATATGGGCTGGTGAACATGTTAAAGGAGGAAGAGAAGCAAGAACCAGAACCAATTTGTTAGACTAGATCCTTTAAATTTCCAAAATAATTTCGTTTGTAAATGTATCAGTAATATAAGCAGGTACCTTATTCCTAAAGGGTCATTTCATAAACCACTGAATGCAACAAATCATAACAAATTTCAGAATATTTCAGCAAAGTCAAACAAGCATTACACATTCAACAATTTAAAAAGTAAGTTTAAAAGATTCATCAAAGAGACCACTTAAAACGTGTTCTTTCATGACCAACTGCGAGTCAGACATGAATTCTACAGGGAAAAGAGATATTCATAAAACTTTGGTCGTATAACATTTTCTGGCTCCTCTAATTAGTAAAACGTGCTTACCACATCCAGTCACGTGTAATTTAATCCAACTAACGAATGTACACCGTTGATTCTCTGAATTAACTAGACACATTGAGCTTTAGTAAGATTCCAAGGTATATAAAACAGTAAATTGAGCGAAAGAAGTATCTCAATTCAAAAAAGAGACAATCTCGGAGAACGCAATCTTTCTGGTTGCAGGTTGTTCTTGCAGTCACCGGCCAATCCAGATTTATTGTACGTGATATTTTTCTGTCACACCCAACTTACCGTCACACTGCTACTGTGCCTCATATTCGGCAGTAAGGTAAGGCTGATCGATCTCGTATTTATGTTTTATGCCATCCACGACGTGAAATAAATGACCACGTATGATGGGACAGGGCAAAATCGTGAATTCTAGAGCCCTGGGAGGTTGCGGCAGCCGTTACCCGCGCAGCCCGGAAATTTATTTATTTCACGGCGTGCATATTGATCATTGGAAACATCAGGTCGGGGTCCGTGAAAGTTGTAAAGTAGTTATGCGCAAACAGCCGTTGGATAATTTATTCTTCCCGAAAAATCTGGCGGTATGGACATAATTATTGATACTTACGGATAGCAACAAAGCTTTGCAGATTACTAGGTACAATACAACATTTAAGTGCTTTTCTCGTTAGATATCGGAGAAGGTCTAAATTTACCTGAAACTTAAACCTATAAGATTGGAATTTATCTAGAATCTGAACCTAGACCTATACAATTTGAGGCTATTAAGACGTAGATTTATAGGACCTAAATTTACCTGGCATCTAAACCCACATGTTCTGAATCTATTTGAAACCTAGACCCATACAATTTGAGGCCATTAAGACCTAGATATATGAAATTTATAAATACTTCAAAGTTACATCCATAGGACTTAAATTAATTTCATATCTAGAACTACATATTTTAAATATATCTGAGACCCTGACCTATATAATTTGAATCTTTTTAAAATTTAGATTCGTATGTGATATAAAGTCTATAAAACCTATTTTGATCATGATCACGCTTTTTTCTGAGCTGTAAAGTGACATAATGTGTCCTATATATGTATAGGCTACATACTTCATGCGCTGATTTTTTTCCCGCAAAGCATCAGACTACCCAAATCTAATATAAAATCTAATCTACTTACTATTCAGACTTGTATGGTCTAGAACTATTTGGGATACAAGCCTACACGATTCGAGTCTATTGGAGATCCAGATCCATAGAATTTGAATTCGTCTGATACCGAAACTTAACCCTTTGCACTCCGTTGTCGCTTCTACGAGGACATTCTAAGATAAGTTGATAACTCCGTTGTCGCTGCTGTGGCAACATTGTAATATAAGCTGGAAAACTTCACGAAATGCGCAAAGATAAAAAAAGAGATCGTGTTGTTTGCTCCAGCAGACAGAAGAAAGGTGAAAGACACAAAACCACTGCATACTACGATACTTGTCCTGATAAGCCAAGAATGCACCCTGGGGATTGTTTTTCAAGATACCATAAAATGAAGAAATTCAAAAAATAATATTTATTTTTTGTATTGTTATATTTTTTATATTGTAATTGAATTAATAAAACATAAATTTAAAATGTACACGCTTTTTTTTTTAATGACAAAGTCAATCTCTCACAGAGGCACGCTCGCACCATTGTCAATACTCCTGGTGCAGTCGACAGCTTATACTAAAAGTTACTAAAAGATCATATTAAAAATTGCTCGGAGTGCAAAAGATTAAAATGTGTGTATCCTTATGATCTAGACCTATTCAACAATAGTAAGAGCTTGCAACCTCCTAGGTCAAACTTGGGCACATTTTAGAGAATATTGTTTGAAATATTATTTAATACTCATTAACTTATTTTATATCTACTTAGTTTCTGAAATGCATTCATATTTTAAGGAATAATTTTGAAGATAATGATTTTCTTATCTTCAGGAGCCAGACAATACGAAATAGAAACATTTTGACGATTATCTCCTTTCCTGGTTTCAAAGTGAGATAATCGAATATGAAAAAATCGAAATCTTATCCATATTTAAAACTATAGAATCTAAATAGAATTTCAAACAGTTATCTCTTATAATTATTTTGAATACAATTTGCCCAGGTGTGTTTTCAGATTCGTAGAAAATATTTCAATTTTTACCTCGAACCGGAATACGATGTCAACCTCCGAAATTTTTCGCGTTAAAACCGCTTGCGGTACTTGAAAAACCATATGGCCGTTACTGAAAGTTGCCTGTTTAATATAGGCATACGTGGTGTTCCGTAGCGGGGGCAAGGACGATTCGAAACACTCGGGTGCCACCGGAAAATTTTTAGGAAAAAGCAGCCGCCCAACAGGCACCAGCAACCAGACGAATTCGATATCCCTTCAGCAAGGAAACTTCACTGACGAGAGCGACGGAGCCACGGTAAGAGCACTTCGAGGTACCACCCACCCCCACCTCCCCTTCTGACCTTTTTTAGATTCTCACCGCGGCACCCCTTCACGAGAAATGTGTCTTTAATGGTACTATCGCGTGTTGCTCCATATACCATCGAAACGAGCTGCTCCCCTTTAAGGGGAGTGCAATCTCTGTCGTATCACATTGTGCAAATTTTGCCGATTATTTAGCAATTAAGCAACGACCGCGCCCTTGAAAAACGTAACTTTAATGTAACTTTTGTTAGATCTATCTCTCAGAATATTTCTCCTTCAAAAGGAAAATATTTTAGAGCATTAATAGTGATATAAAGTGAAATAGGCTTTCTCCATTTTGTAATTAGTGAAATTAAGATACCAATTAAGTAATAAAATTGGAGTAGATTAATTTTTGAGAAACATTTTTGTACAAGCTTTGAAGCCGATCTTTTCAAGGAATCGCTATGACTACTGAAAATAATGTACCTCGCTCGTTACTGGAAAATTCGTTAAAAATGTTCAAAGTGATGGGAAACGATCATTCTATAAATTCACGTTAACGATTACGCTGGAATATAGGTATTATGAGTTACTGGTGGAAGTCTCCGAAAATGGACAAAGAGATGAAAGCAAGATTTAAATACGACCAAGCAATTAACGTGGCGGTCGCCCGTGCGCGCTCACACACTTCAAAGAACCCAGCAATTGTGCGGACGATATAATTTTACGACGGGTGTGCATCAGTTTTCCATTTAACAAACCTGGTTTGCTTTTTAAATTTCATATGTAACCAAGGAAATTCCGAAATATTTGGTTATTATCTGTTGTACCGTATATGAGAATATTACTGCATCATTAGCACAAAAGGTATGTTGATGTTTCCGTTTAAAAAGCTGTAACTTGTACACGACGACATAATTTTAAGCGAGGACGCAGGTTTCTATTAATTATTTTAAATTTTATGAAAAATAGTAGGGTTACAGGAAACATTCTCGTGATTCATAGAGGACTCGTGTAGCCTGAGTCAGACTTAATATAGGCCTAGACGTAATCTAGACCATTTTATATATTTTTTTAATCTTCTGTTAACATGGTTGCACGAAGGAAAAAGTAATTTTAACAGAGACCTAATCTAGACCACCTTATATGTTTTCTAATCTTCTATTAACATTTATGCATAAAAGAGATAAACAATCTTAATTTAAAACTGATCCAGATTACTTTATACATTTTCTCATCTTTTGTCAACATTTTTCAGTTTAGATCCAACTTAAATAGCCCTATGTACTTTCTAATCAGTGAATTTGTCGAAAAACCGCTCCTTCGCGGATCTGTACGGGCTTGAAATATGTTGTTGAAGATGAAATTTTGGGAAACTTTTTCCCTTACATGTATGCCGTGGCGGTTGGCTTTAGTTTTCGAAGTATAAACAAAAATGTTTGTTTCATTAGGTGAATTTTTGAGACTATTCTGTGACGGATTTAAACGAGACCTTTCTTAATGTTTCAGTTGTGATATAATAAACAGCGAGATCAATAATAAAAAAGTACGGTTTTGCCTCGATGACCTCAAAAAAAATAGCGTTAATATTAGCGTTAACCAATATGCGCCAAGAGGAAGTTGTCGGTCGGATATTGCACATCGTGTGCAATGTTAGTGAAAAAGAGTAATTGGAACTAGTCTGGGCTGGATTTTTTAGCGGGAAGGGGTTTGGAGAGAGGCGTCAGCCTCTATCATAGTGGCAGATTAATATTGAATTAATAAATTTAATAGACCACTATCGTAACATAATACATTGAATTTCGTGGTATCGCTATTATAGGAATATACCCCTAATGAACTGTAAGTAATGGAATCTGATCTCTCAAATATAATGGTACTTTTAAACCAAGCAAACGAATGCTCGTTCTTTCCCCCACTTCAGCAAAATTCAAGCGACAGGAGGATTTTTTTATTCACTTATTAATTAGTAATAGTTGAATTTTGCTGCAGTCTGAACGTATTATAAGACGACACGGGGAGTAGAAATTCATCGAACATTAAAAACGTTTTTGTCTACAACTCGAAAACTAAGGTCGACCGCCGCATACATGTAAAGGAAAAAGTTGCTGAAAATGTCATCCTCAATAACATATTTGTACCTCGTTTGAATTCGTGAGGGAACGGTATTAAGTTTACCTTCTAATCTTCTACCAATTAATTTATTTCAATCTTGTATAATTTTTCTAATGTTATATCATTCATGTAACCTTATATATGTCTGCAGCCCATTATTTTGCAAAATAAACTTTCTATTTCACAAAATCGATTGCATGAACCGTAGAGGAAACACCCTGCAATATCCCACCACATCATATAGGCAAATAGCGATTAACAGACATCAAACCATCAAGCGCTGTTGTGTGAAAAGCCGATTAACAGGCCTACATGATGCGTTAATTACGATATCGACATTAGAGAAACCGATTTATTGACAGTCAGGCGGCTTATCAGTCTCTATTGAAAGTTTGAAGATCATTTAATATTACAAAGCTTCTTTGTTAGAATTCTCTTCTTTGACTACGTCATCTTTCTTTCTTTATTAATTGAATTAAACAATATAGGGAAGGCTGTGGAATTTTATATTTATATTCTTGGTGCAAAGCAAATCATGAGTATCCCCAGTTCTATCAAGTCTAGAAACAGAACCTCAAGAACTATTTAAAGCTCTTAACTCATATTTTTCTTCTTGCATCGGTAATGGTCGGGGCTAGAACCAAGGACCAATTACGTAGATAAAAGGAAAGTGGAAGGAAATGAATATTTCAACTGACCGAAAGCCAGGATTTAGAATTGAACAGGCTAATGTCTGAGATGAGGAACGCCATGAACGAGCTATTGAGTTCGATGGCCTTTGAAAGCAGAGCTGCAATTAATTGGGGATCAGGTGCCGAACTGAATGGACTTTCGCCTCTGAGACTCTTTATCCAAAGAGAATCACATAAATGACTAACTAGGATAAATAAATGTACGTGGAATATGCGATGTCCATATTAGGTGTGTGAAATACCGGATGTCATTCAAATATGGAACATTTAGTTATTACAAATAAATCCTTGTTTGGCATGGTTCTATTTTTTAGTGTAGCATAACAGACTTCATGTCCTCATTAAACTTGGTTAGCTTCTTTTAGCGCTTTGCCTTATTAGCGAGTTACACTCGTGATATAAATTGTGTTCCAAATATTAAAGTAAACACTATTACATCGTCGTATTTGATGAAAGAGAAAAAATTGAAGAATCCCTGAGCAGGTAATAGTTTGTTCATTTATCTTGTAGTAACCCTACATTATAATTGCCTACTATATGGAAAATTGATGAACTTCATGATACATTTCCTTCCTAAAGAACTGAAACGACATTAATCAAATTTCTCTTGTGATTACTTCACTGATAATACTACATGAATTCAGTAAATGGTTATTTATAAGCTTGTAGAAGAAAAATTAAGGACAATAGTTATTAAATCGTTTAAAAACTAGTTTTAATCATCATTTTCATTCTCCTAATATAAACATTATTTTCTACGTCCTTTCATTCAGTCTGTTCAATAGCTTTTCAAGCTTCATTACAAAAGCTTAATTAAATTTGCTTTTTTGTATTCTGAAAAGATAAGTCAAAATGAGTGGAAAATACTGTTTTACAATACAATCAAATTGTTTTGGCTTTTTACAAAATTTTACCATACACTGTGGAAAGATCTATGTATATTAATAGAATTGATAGTAAAAACATTAATTTCCTTTACATTTTCTGGATTGTGAGTTTCTTTTATTGCAGAGAACATGCAAAACCATTAAAAATTTTATTTTTATTTCCAATCTGTGTTACAGACGACTATATCGAAATGCAATTTTGTCTTTTTTTATAATAGAATTATTTTTTTTAAATTTCTTCCAGATAATCAAGGGTGACAAAGTTAAGTCTGAGCCTTCGTTTCCGAGACAATAATTGTTAACGGTATATCTGAAATGCATATAAAACGTATCTGCCTACGAGGATTTATTTGTAGCTATACGTGTTCGTATACGTAGATATACGTTAGCCATATCCGTTTTAGCAATGTTAGTAGAATAAATTAGTCAAATCAGATACATTTTACGTGTAGTACAAGCAGTTCTTCAACATGCAATAACATTAGCTATTCAATTATGTGATTTTTCACTTTTCTCTTATTTCGATAGTAGAATTATTGATTAAAATTTGTAACACTGTTATCGAACACTTCGTATATTTGTCTTTTATGTAACACTACGGCAACCGCTAGCACAATAACGATGCTATCACCTCATTGTTAGTATTACTGTTCTCATTTTTTTATTGATTCTTGATACATCCTCTCGATTCGTGGAAAAAGTTATTCTGAAAACTAGCAATTGTAACAAATTAACTCACTGTCAGACGTGTGCAGTCGAAACAAAATCTCGTTAGTTCAAACGAATTGAAATAGATTAGATTTAAATTAAATTCGGGCTAAATCTAACCTAAATTAAAATATCCGAAATCTCTATAAATATGTGATCTAATTTAATCTAGATCTAGATTCAATTTAGCCCAAGTTTGAATCACTTTCATTAGTCATGCATCCAGCATCAATCACCGCCAACAGTTAAATGTCAAAGTAGAAACTTCAATCTTGGCCTCCTTTTTTCTCTCACGTTTCGTCGGCGGTATCTTCGAGGTCGACGCAATTTTCCGGGCTTTTTGCGGTGGCCTTGCAATCTTCGCCAGCGTAAAAGCTCGCGGTCGACATTTTTCGCTCTGCCTTTTGTCAGGCTAATGCAACCATGCCGGGAGCCCGCGGAACGAGAGCCGCCTAATCGCTTGCATAATTCTCCCCGCGTTTCCGGCTATTAGTTTGGGGATTTTAAATAATTGTTCGTGCGTTTCCTCGTGGCGACGTGTCACCTCGTTGTTTTTAAATAGCCATCCCAGGCGAGAAGGAGAACGCGGAGATAATGACGTTACTTTCGCGAACTGATTAAAAATTCCATTGCCCAGGAGATGGGTCCCATTGAAATTCGACGCGATATTGCTTTTGTTGGAACTCATCGGCAACGTCATTCGGACTCCAATTAATAGCAAATTGCGGAGTCGAAATTGAACGCATCTCTCGCGATAGTTCAGCTGTATATTCCGAAGTTGCTCCACCATTTTGGTTGAGGGAAGGGGGAACTTTGATGCGTCATTAGAAATTCCGTATGTAGTGCAAACCGTGTTCCCAACTAAATATTCTAGCCTGTCAACTGGACAATAATAAGCAGAGGGAAATAATAGATAGTGCAAACGCGCTTGCATTACTCATAACTCTTAACTTCCAATTGCGCCCGGGGAATGCGTTTAATAAATCAAACTCATAAAAGATCCAAGCATGGACGAATACCGTAAGAAAGGAGAGGAAAACATGGAGTTCAACTTATACCATTTTTTAGAACGGATTTAATTTGCATCCACGTTCTTTTAAAAATGGTCTTGTCGTAGTTTGGCTCCCTTTAAGCTGCACCACTGATTCTAAAATTGGTTTTGAAAGGATCATTTAAAAATTTTTTTCGAACTCTTTGCAAACTGAAAAATATTGTAAATAAATTTAGTCTACATCTCAGTTTTCAATTTAGTCTACTACTGACGGTAACACGTGCATGGAAGGTGTACTCAAAATTTGAAGTCAGTCTGTTAATTTTTCAATTTATCGATTTTAAACTTGGATCTTGATTTTGTTTTTTCTTAATAAATTTGTGAATGTTATTAAAATGCACAAATACAAATAACACGAAGTTTTATAAATAATTTTATAAAAAGAAACACATGAAGAGTCTAAATACAAATGGCACAAAGTTTTATAGATAGCTTTGTAAAAAGATATCCATAACAAACTGAAAACAGCACGTATTCCATATCAGTATGTTCTATTATTTTTTAGTAAAGGTATTAACATCTGTCATTGACAGAACACTAACGATGATACGAGATAAGGCAAAACGCCGCGCCCTACATCTAGTTCTTTAATAAGCTTATAAGGTATCGTCCTGGCCTTACTAGTATAGCTTTCATAGCCTTTGTAACCGTCTGCTGCAAACTTCATTAGGAAGATCTGCTTGTTAAGCGGATTTCCCGCAGAGTTGCCTTTTACGAGATCCACGAAATCGAGCGATTATTTTTAATAGTAATTTTCATGATCTTAAAACAGAGCATAAAATATCTCTCATAATGTTTGGTTTAAAACAATTCACAACTGTAATTAGTCCCTTGCCTTTGTATTACAAAAGCAAATGTTTACTGAGGTAATATAATATTAAATATGTATTACAAAGGGCTTAGTCCCTATTTTTAATTCGACCAACGAAATAATTAACAACTGCGGTGCGCCGAAGGGTACAGGTCATCGAATATTCAAAATTTTGAACGTTAATTATAATTTTGATACAAGTGAGTGACATTAATAACGGAAACCTAAATTTAGATCACGCTGATTACATTCAATTCTCAACGGAATTAATGCTTTATAAATTCTGGATCGCGGTAGGATTCTACAGGCTGTTTACATCAATTAAGGTCGATCTGCTGAATTCCCAATTACGAGCATATTTGGTGATTACAGCCATGAATGTGTGAGTATGACGTATTTAGCAATGCACTTTCACCAGTAATAGAATCGTCAGTTAGTGAGCATTTCTTTCTCTTCTGCGTGTTATCCTATTATTACCTATGATCTATGATCCGATGTATAATTCATCAACAATTACCTGTATAATCCATTATTCATTACTTATTACCTATTATCTAATGATTGCTATGACTAATTTACTATTGCCTATTATTTATTATTCATTACCAATTATGTATTATTTACTGCTTATTAGTTACTACTATTACTGATTTCCTTTCATCTAATGCCTAATTCTCATTCGGTGATAACTGTATCCAATCTATCATTGTTCAGTTTCTGTATTTATACATCTATGTCTACTGTCTAATCATTGCTAAATAGTTTGTATTTCCTATTGTCTTTAGTGTATTTTGTTTTCCTCTATTACATGCAGTTGGGAGTAGATAAGTTACCTTAGAAAGCGAACATGAGGGAAGAGGAAAACTTTCTCGGTCTTGACTATAGGATTCTCAGTAACGATCAAAATTAGTCATTGAAACTAATACTTTGCAGTACATAACGTAAAATTGAATGAGTAATTCTGCTTGTCAAAAATTATGTTCCAAATCATAGTATCATATCAAGGCTCAATTAATTCCTATTATATACTTCGTTCACTGGGAGAACGCAGTTGCCGGTTGACGAGTTTTCGTACCCTCTGCGCAGTTCACGCCTACGCTCATTAGTTATTGGCTCTGTCACTCCCGAGCGCATCCCTACCCATGAACCCCTTGTTGGGCCCTTGGAGGTCCTACCATTTCTAAAGAAAGTCACTTCTTCAAGTGTTAGCGCATAAACGGTGTGAAAGAAATTTTGAGCAAGCAAACGATATTCTTTTAGATTTTAGTTTTCTCCGAAAGTATTAATGCGGCTCTATTAGTAAATAAAAATCTTCTTGAATATCGTCTCTGTCGACCGAAAACGTACTGGTACTAGTCAGAATTCTTACTGCGTTGCAATACCATAAACGACCCTAGATTTCCCGTGTCATAAACTACCTGGTCGCATCGAACATTTTGTAGGAAATCCAGGAAACAGTTCTACCGTTGCTGTTTCTTTATAATCAAATAAGCTGTGGATTCTTATACATTGATATCTCAATAAATATTGTTTCTTAATAGATAGAAACATTTGTTTCATTTGGACACTAGGTATACAGAGTAGAAAGAAGCAAGGCGTGTTCTTTTAGGCTCTTGAATCCTTCACCAATCTCAGTGGAAAAGTCAGTCGGAGCAATGGAAGCCATCTGCGTAAAACGACTGCGTTCTCTCAGTGAACGCAGTATAGATTTCATTGCCTATATTATATGTATAATGCTGATAACAATAATAATGAAATTAATGATAACTCTAATATGTTACATAGAAGTACAGTATACTGCACTGCAAGTCGAAAATATCAACATGCTATTCCGCATATGACCAATCATTTTAATAGATATTAACAATTAAATTTACTTTTCTGGAGATTTGAATACTTGAAACGTTTTTAATTTGCAAGTTGAATATTTAATAATTTGCACATGTACAAGTCGAATATATAAATATTTGAAGATTTCCACAACGGGGAATCTTTTGAACTCAAAGAGCTCTTTATTGGTATTCCGTATCGTCTATCCACTGCTCTCTGCAGTTTACTGTGCACTTTCTACTGCTTACTCTGTACATACTCTAAGTGCTTTGCCTGATTTGTTACAGGAGGAGTTCCGTCGATTCATCAATCAATTAGAAGTTCTCAAGGAGAAAAACGTCCTACTTGGAAATCATCACTTGGTGAACAAGCTTGCAGCGATGCAAGAAGCCGCAAATCGCGCAGAAACACAGGTGTCTACGATCCAGGCGATCTCCTCAAGCATGAGACTGAACGATCTAAGTGGATCCACTGCGATCGCTGAAACGGATATCGGAGGATCGTATCAGAGCGACAAGGAACAGAAGGGTGAGTCAGTAACACTAATTTAAATTTTCTGATGCGGAGAACTATTTGGTAGGAGACAGATTCAAATGAAAAATTCGCCTCAAAATTAACGATGTTAATTATGTACTTTAATTATATAATAATTAATTAATTATATAAATATAAACTTCATATTCTTCTCAAGTATTCTCAGAAATGCTTGAGCCGAATTATTCTTAAGTTTACTGGGAAAATGTTATATAGATTATACAGTATATAGAAGTGAAAGTTGTAAGCAAAAAAAACATAATAAATTGATTTATGAAGTGTTTATTACGTGGCAATATGCGCGAAACATTGATTTTCTGAATACTGTACCATAATACTTTTTCAAATTTTTCGTCTAAAAAGCTTAAGCAACATTTTCTTTTGGAACTTTTATTTGCCTCTAATGACACTTGAATTATCTGTAACTACAAGAAACGGCATAAGTCACATATATATTTCTTTCTTTCTTTTTTTTTTTTTTTCAAAATATTCACATTCAAAGTTTTAAATCTATTATGAACTTAGTCTAAGCGCATATTTACCATTAATTGGTGACCGACAATTTTATCATTCATAGACTGAATAATTTTTCTTTTTTCATCCTATGGTTAAGAAGACAACTGATATGTATAAAATTTGTAATCTGTTTTTAAATCGAAAAAATTGTCGGTCACTGATTGTTGGTAAGTTTGCGCTTAGACTTACATCTTACATATATCCTTTTTTCTTAAGGAACGAACGTTTAAGTCGATCTGCACAAGATACAATTGAAGTATACAGTATTGTTTCTATGCAATCTCGGTGATATAATCATGTTTCCTTGCAACTATTCCTCCATTCCACTTGACCGTCGCCTTTGAAGATGCAAATATTACTGCGTAAACGGATTTTGAAATACGAATTATATGACAAAAGTACTGTAAAATACAAGAATACTGCCAAAAAACCATGAGTATACTATCGAGTTTGTATTAAGTTAACTTCAATTTTTAAAAAATATAACTCATATCATTTTGTTTTACAATCCCAGGTACAACCCAGCTCAATAGTTTGGATCACTGAATTTATTCAAAATTTAGACCTTTACATTCAATCTTCTCCGCTCCATCTTAAATACAATACACAATCCATGTAACGATTTACCTAACACTGCCACCTATGTAGATTATTTATGAACTATTTGCTGTATGAAAAGATACTTGCATCAAAATTTTAAAATATTTTATCATCAGTCGAAGGCACAGGCGATACTCTTGTGCTTCTCGCTTATATTATCCGCAAGGACTTTGTCAATTCTCAAAATTCCACAACAGCAGAGAACTTCGATTCGTTAGAAGTTTCATGCCTGTCATCCCTAACATTTTCCCGAAGTTTCGCTCGTCGTCCCGAATGTCAGTCTTCCATCACTTCTTCGCTTCGATCACGTTGTCCAACAACCACTCGATAGATCGCTTGAAACATTATCGTGTTGATGTTTCCTCAGGAGGGGAATCCAAGGAGGAGAAAAGATGTCAGGCCTGCGTGGAGAAAAACGGAATCAGGAGCAAAGAACAAGGCACCTCCAAAGAAGGAGAGGTTCTGGTATCAGTGGAGAAAAAGGTCACTAGGACCAGTGACGTAGCAGTCTCCACTTCCACTAAGCCGCCCACGGAGGACATTGGAACGGAAACGAAGCGTGAGGAGAAGGAGACCGAGCCTAGGGAGAAGAGCAAGAGCAAGTCTGGTCACGCTAGGACACACGCCATCGTAATTAACTTGGATGACAAGACTAGATTCTCCGAAGAGGTCACTGTGTAAGAGCACATGGCTGGGCAATGTCCTGTGAACTGTTTAAAATAGAACCATCTAGTTTCTTGGATTGGGAGCGGGAAGTTGAATGGATGTTGGAGATTTTTGGATGATGAGGATTTCGTTTCTGGATGTAAGTGAGCACAATTGTTATGAAATTACACTCTTTTGACGAGAGGTGCGTTGGTAGAATTGGAAACAGGGTCAACTGGCCACCTGTTGGAGTAGCACAGAATGTTAACCTGTAGATTTGTGTGGATAGGTTGGGGTAACTAAAATATGGCCAGAGTAGAGCATTAGTGACCTTGAGCGGCCAGTTGATCTTGCCTGGATTGTAATGATATCGTAACAAGTATTTTATTTTTTATTTAATTTTTACGTAGCAATTTGAGATATCTTCTCTTGATTTTATTATTTTTTGGTTACTTCCAGTTTAAATTAAAGGTTTCCAGTGGTTCTTTTTCTGTAAAATTCGAGGTAATGAAACTCTAATTGAACCTAGACTTCTCTGCGTCTCTATCGGATTTACCGATAGAAACTTAGTCGTTCAGTTGACTTTCCCCCTTCTTTTGGTCTTCTAATTACGTTAGTTCCGGAAGTGTAAGATAAGACATGTCCCACTGGAACAGGATTTTCTGGTGTATCTCTTTTTGCGATAATTAAGAGCAATAGAACTATAATTGGAGTAGGATTTCTTTCCTAGGTAATCTTTTAAATCAATTTTTTCTCAATAACAAATAATGGAAAGCTGTTTCTTTCAGTTTTTAAATTCATCAGAAATGATCTTTCTTTCTTTTAAGATTCATTTTCCTTTTATTGCTCGATAAGCTTGGTGAATGTGCAATCTGTATATATATGGGTTAAAGAGTTGTAAAGTATAAACTTTCGTCAAAGTTCCAATCATATATATTTGTGTATAGGGAATTTGATTTGAAAACAAATGAATATTGTGATGAAGATTGGAAAATTCTCCCCAAAAAGTTACCTCATCAATCTATTAAATCTGGAATTACAGAGTTGACCAATTCATTATGAGTGAGCTAGGAAAAATTCAAATGCAGTGATATTTGATTTCTTACCAGAATTTTTCAAAGTTTTAATAAAATTCACTCATGAAACGGAAGATAAAAATCAGAATAGAGATACCTACTTTGAGAAGAAGCATATATGAAATCCATCGAACACGACTTCGCTTTTTCAATGTTTAAGAAACTTTAAAATGAAGGCTTTCTCTTTTGGGGGGAGGTTGCAACTCGTTCTAAACATTTGCTGTATGAACATTGTGTGCTTTTCAAACACTGGGAAACAAAGTTTCTTCAAAAGTTTGTGTTTGAAATGAAAAGAAGAGTGGGATGGAACGAAAGCAAAAATTCATCCACGATGATGTTAAATATATCATTCACGATCGAACGAATTCGCAAAGTGTGGGAAAGACGCTCTCTTTCCGGAAATATGTATCACTGATTCCGTCCCAGATAGAAAAGTTCCATTACTTTTCACTATCTTTACTTATTTCGGTGAAAACTTTCAAACTTCACATTATTCGAACTAAATTCACGAAATATTTGGCATATTCATGTTTACATATATTAATTATTTACTATTGATCACTACTTAAACATAATTAGGCATAAAATATGTTTCAAATATGTAGTTCTTCGACACGAGATATGAAAATATCTTGAAATCAAAATAAGCAATATTTTCTTTTCGTACGAAAATTTATTTTTTCAGAAAATTGATCTTGGAAGCAGTTATTGCGTGGACTATGCAGATTCAGTCGTACTCCATTTAAAGCATGATTACCATAAGCACATTTTAAGATAAAACTGCTATAACAGATTTAGCTATATTAAATATAATTTTTTATAAAAACGTAATAAAGCTCCTATGACGTTAATGTTTTCAATAAAATATAATTTAAAATAGAAGCTCATACTCCAATTCTTCATCCTCAATTTTCTCAAAAAGGAAATCTCGTATGAAAAATTAATTGCCCGGTGGATTATGTACGCGCTAAATATGCACATGCTGGTAACACAAATTGGTACATCAAAATGACGTCGAAAATGTGAGTTTAATATCCCGACGAGTGGCAGCATGCGTCTAACAATAAGCATGTCTATCGACATTTTCTACATATAAATTTTGCATAGTCCCCACGGAGGCACTGAAATATCCATGGGCCAAGTAACCCATTATCGAGAGCCCTCAATCAAGTCATATTATCTGCAATTTCGCGAACCGTTTTCATCCCCAAGTTCGTCGATTTGTAACTCGTCTGTTCGAAATTCGAATTTCCGGCCGGCGAGTTTCCCGCGTAAAATCGCCTTTTCCGATTATTTATTCACAAAGACGGTTCTATCTGGGACGTGTCCATCAGCCACGAGAGTCTCAACGCTGATCAATTCAGCCTCGCTTTTGTAAATATCGCTCTCTAGCCGCTTGTTTCGAAGTCTTCTGCCGTACAACACGTAAGTCGTTTTGTAAATAATTTAAACCGTCGAACGATCGTGCACGTTATTCAATGAACAATCGGGACGACGTTCCCACGCGAAATCGAACAACCAGGGAGAGAGTGAGAGTGTGATAGGCGATGTGACAGAGAGAGAGGGGGGGAGGAGGAATTCATGACACTATCGCTCTCTCGCGTTCGTCATATCAAACATTCACCGTGTAAATATGTTGTAAATAAATTGAATTCACGTGAAGCGCGAGTTTGCCGCTAAATCAACGACCGACAGTTTCGTTGTTGAAGCCCTCTTAGATTACCGTTGTGTCGGGCTGACCGCGATAATGTTGAACACTTTTCACCGCGTGGCGTTTGAGAACGGCCGACGATCTTGGTTTGGGGGTAGGGGAGCTGCTGAGGGTTGTTTATTGATTTGAGTTTAATAATGAACGAAAATTGCTCAGTTAATTCGTTGGCAAGCGGGATTGAAGCTTGGATGGTGATGTAATAAGTAAGCAAATTAGAGGGTGGGGTTGAAAGGTATTTGCTGTTTGAGGATCGATACTCTGTGAAAATTCTGTTTCGAGGAAATGATGAGCGAAATGGACCCATTATCGACGATACTTACTTCTAATGTTCTCGTGGGAATTATTAAAGTTCCGAACGGTAAAGAAAATTGTCGATGGATATAATAATCTCTATAGCAAATTGAGTTACTTTTGTAGAGCAAGTAGTTTTACTGAGAGCAAGTTTAACCTGAAATTCGTATCTCGGTAGATTCATATATATTTATTATTTATTTATGGTGTACGTTTGTGAGTTATTATGAGCATAATAGTATCAATTTTATAAGGATGAAAAAAGAATTGTGAATTTCACTGAAATTGACAATCCTTTCGTGCAAATCGAAACGAACGTGAAAATTCGACAGATACCGCGAGCATCAATAAAATTGGGAATATCGACATTTCAACCACTAACAGGGGATATTCAATTACGATGCGGTCCATTTCGCAATCGCAATTTTATTATAATTATGACAGACTAAACTAACTTACAATTAGTTTCTTTTATCCTTCTGCTCGCGGATTCGAATTTTCAGCTAGTAGAGAAACAAGTTTCCGCGTATCCATGTCGATTAATTGCGCAGAACGATGGATCTTTTCATAGATACGTTTCCAGGGCTCTCAGTAGAACAGTAATTAATTGCCAGCATTAATTATCTATGCCACCGAAACTTGAATTTCCAAACTGTTACTCAAATTCTCTCAGCAGCGTTTAATAATTAATTATTGCGCTAATTAGGCGGTCGGGCGTGCAACTATTGTTACAAGCGATCAATTTTTCGGGCCCCTTTTGCGCACATGAGGAGGGGGTTAGAACTGTGAATTCGAGGAACTCGGTGATGGATCGACTAATTTTCAAGTTCCAATGAAGGCCATTCCTTAACGCCACGCTAGACGGCATTCTACTTATCGAGTAAACGTTTTAATCATGCATATCGATCTTCGAGAGCTTCGATCCTCCAGGAGAAGGGGAGGGAACCACCCCCCTTCCTAATCCTCGTGTTACGATGCAGCTGTAACGATTCACTGGCGCCGACCCTTACCCTTTCGTCGAGGATACTCTCGACTAATCTCAAAGGAATAATTCATAGCGCGTAGAAAGGTCGATTTCTGGGCACCGAGAGAACCAACGAGTAGACATGGACCAGACAGGTCTAGCTGTAACCGATCCCTATCCCTACCAAGAATTTTAATCATTCACCAAATTTTTACCATGAGTAAAATTCAAATTCGCTTATACAAACATATCATTTAGAAAAATTTGTCTTACTGAGTATAGGGTAGGGTAAGAGTGCCAAGGATAAGAGTACTGTGTACTGACCAATTATTATACCCCTTCTTTTATTTTCAAACACATATAATAAGAAATAACAGTATCAAACTGAAAATATTTATAATTTTTTAATCAAATCAAATATTTTCAGTTTGAAATTCCTGCAACTTGTTACATGTATGTACCTATATAAAGTAAATGGCGGGAGCACAGTGGATGGTCAACACACAGTAATTGGTACCCATATCTTACCTGAAGTGTAACTGAACTCAGTCGATTACTTGTCTGTTGGAGAGTGCTATTTGCACTTAATTAATTGCAAGGAACACTAGTATCCACTTCAAATTTAACTTTCTACTTTAAATTCATATTGTAAAATGTTTCATGGTGTCTATCATTCATTGATACGTAAATTGAAGTTTTTTGTATAGTGGAGTTGTGGTTAAGATAGATCAGTATTAAATCTTGAGACCTGAAATGGAAACGCTTTGCGTTATATCTGATCCATTTCCCACGCGGCGTTAGACGATATTTAAATGAGGCATTCGACGAGATAGAACGAGAAAATCCAATTGAAGGGCTGCCAGGATCGCTGAATTTAAATCCTATGGACCTTCTGTTTATGGAGATATACGGCAGTATCTGGAGATGCATTAAGTAGGATATAGAAGAAGTTCGGTTTGGTTTTATGATTTATACTGAAGTATATGGGAACCTTTCGCTTTAATCTAAGTCATTTTTAAAGCTGACAGTCATTCTGAAAAAAAGAAAAGAACTTTTCTGTTTTTGTGTTTAATATATGTGAGATGTAACTGGATTTAAGAATAGAAACAAATTGCTTCCATAAATATTATTTGTCTGTATTTATAATTGATTTGCAAATATATTTGGCTTAAAAGATAAATGCTTAAATTAAAATATGAATTTACATTTTAAGTGCAAGCTAATTTCCAAGATTTTGTAAATTAGAAAAATCTAATCTGTATTTTATAACACCACATATAAAATATATAAAAAATCGCTTTTTAATAGGTACTCTTAACTCAAACCACAAAATAGCGAAGTTGTATGCACTGAGACAGTGACCACATTTGCAGTCCACCATTATATTTACTATCATTCACAATCCTTAATAGCTTAAAACATAAATTTCATGAAATCCACAAATATTCCACTTATTCTTCATTTCCTAGTTCAAGTAACACAGAAAGTTAGATGAAAGATACAAGTTTCAATCCATAATAGTGTTACTAACACAATTCGTTACAGGTTACTAGAAGATCAAAACTGCGAAAGATATGAAACACTTCATATAGGATGTTTCCAAGCATATAAGACATTTTTTAAGAGTAGATTCTAGACACAAAGACAATGAAAAAAGTTCATGTGCATATTTGATCGAAAAGGCTTACTTTCTTATTTATATTCTATTGCATATTGCGCATGGTGTGATATTCCCTTTAAGAACTATAACCCACTCATTTAAAGGGTCGGAACATGTCTAGGTCTAGTAGAATTTACAAGGAAGTAGTACACCCTGAATGCAAATATTGAACTAGTGTTGCACGCAACATAAAATAGTGTACAGCTAAAACTATGTAGTTCCGGACATAGTGCATTTGAAAATTTCCATTGTCCTTATATCTAGAATCTATCCCTCAAAAATGTCCCACATTTTTGTCATTCGCGTTCTAAGTCAACAGTTTACCGAATACAAAATAACGTATAACTAAAAACCTAAGCGTTTCAAGGTATATTTACACATGAACATTTTTCATTGTTTTTACGTCTAAAACCTACTCTCAACAATATCCTACATGTTTGTAAACACCCTGTAAAAAATATCCCTTAAGAAAAGGATATGAAAACGTAACACCTCTGTTGTCCCTTCCTAAGTATCCTAAGTACCTCACGGTGACCTCCTTCGTGATAGTTCCTGCTCGTAATATAGCATCAAATCTCGACAATCGAGACCAAGACGATAGTTTGGACGACCGATTGGGAAGGGGAAAGGCGCCAGTTTCCGACGGAATTGCTTCATGGCCCCCAGGCAGATAAACTTGTCGATATCATCCCGATATATCCGTGGCTATTCTTCTCCCGGAGGACGAGAGGAAAGAATCACGTTACTCCTATAATAATGAGAGAAACACCGTAGATATATAACGAGTATCAGCAATATCGCTTTCCCGATTAAAACGGCGCGAGTATCGTCGCGTCGAACGGAATTTTCTCACGACGAATTCGATACGTGACACCATTATACATAATTAGAATTGCAATTTGGTGCAAGTAATCCGTACTGCAATAATACAGTGCCCATTCTTCACTTCGAAATGTATTAAAACTCGGTATAGTTTTCTTGAAAATCATGGATTTTCTTCTATTTTTCTATTAAATTTCATATCCGTTAAAAAATTTTCATTTTCCTATTTACGAAATAAAGTCAATACGTCTCTGATTTTTGGCGTACAATTTTAATTAAGGATTACGTAAATTTTGGTCAGAAATATTTGGAATGTTGCGTTAATGTGTATTAATTATATCTACAATGGAATTTATATTTGATATATTATATATGATTATTGTAATGAAGAATTATTTTCTGGTTTATTGCAAACATTTTAATTTTTACATTTAGTTTTACTAATCAAACGTTGATTGTTACCACTTTTCTAAGTTCATAAATTCGTTTCTAAAGTCATTACAACTTCTCTTTTATCTTTAAAATTTTTTATTCTTTCGAAATAGCTATAGGCAAGTTCGAATAACGTCGATTGTTATCGTTTCGATATTGGTTACAATACTACATAAACATTTTCTGGAAATATTCGCTTGCTCAATTTTTTATGTGAAAGAAAACAGTTTCTTTGTTTATATTTTCAAAAAAATGTATAAAACGATCGTTTATAGTGTCTTTCCTCCAATTTTGTAGAATTCCAATAGCAGTTAACCTAGATTCAATTTTCTGTTCGAATGAAAAATGAGTCACCGCTGTGTTTGCTTTTTTATCGGCACAAAACAACTCGGATTACTTGTGCCAGAAAATTGACAAATAAAAGAACAATTCACTGTGTTAATTCACTCTGCCAAATTCGAACTTCGTCGTGCAGCAGAATAGTCGGGACGCAGGCTGGGTTTACATAAATTGCAATGTAACGCGATTCTGACAAAAATTGAAGCACAGTTTAAAGTTTCGGTTTCAAAAGGAGCAACAGTCCTGAAAAACATCTCCATTTAAATATTTGTTTTATTACTTTTTCCATTAAATAGATCGAATATCTGTTCTATTCAACAGGTTGAAGCCTGTATCGGAGCTGATTAATTATTAGCTAAAATTAGTAAACAATTTAATTGATTTTGAAAAATCGATAATTTTGTAATTTCTCTAATTTTTGTCAGAGTCATGAAATACAAGAAGATTTTCAGCGAAATGTAATAACATGTTAGCGATGGGAATTTGACGTGTTCTTTGTTTGATATTTTTGGAACAACCAATTTTGCGACCCAAGCTGTTTTGGTATACCTAATTTTCTATTACGACATATTGTTATATTCAGTTGAAAATTGAAATTTCTTTAGTATTCTAAATTTTTGAATGCTAAAGGAGTAATATACCGTCACTTTCAAATTTTAGAAAATTTTATTTGTAGGAACCTAAGTTAAAATATATCAGTCATCTTTTATTTCTATTCCAGCTGACTTGCTCCCTGTTTTCTCCGTATATCCATAATGTTTTCGCGAAATTCCATCAACCCTGTCTTCACTTATGTGGTATCAGGTTGTTCCTCGATCTCCAACAGTTCAGAAGTTTTTCACTTCGACAAGTGTGGAAACTTTTCGAAACACTCGAGAGTCGAGGGACAAACGTCCTAAACGCTTGAGATCCGATTTAACCTAAACCTCTACTACTTGTCGACAGCAACGTTTCATTCTCATCGCTATGCATTTAATTAAATAAACGATTCTATAAATATACGAGTATATGTTGTTATTACTCTCGATCGATCATCGAGTAATTTCGATTATATCGTTTCGAATTTTAGGGTAACGTTGATTTTAAGGAAACCAATTTTATGTGACACCCGTCTTGTCTGTAAGTGGACGAGCCTGGTCGGCAAGTGTGTCAGTAAATAAAGGAATGAATAAACAAATAAAACGTCCAATCCTTGTTACGTTACGTTGTTATAGTATTTCTTGAAAAAATAAAATAAAAATGTTTGTGCTTGTTTTTAATATAAAATTAGTATTTGGTCGATTGAATGTCTTCTGCTTGTTATAATTCATAACTTTAGGAATGTCTGAATTTATTATTTTGTTTATCTGTTTGCTAGGTCGTTCGCCCACGAAACGTCAAGTCAACATGGTGCTCGTTGCATAGATAGAAAAAGAAAGTATCCGATTTCTTTGTTTATCTTTCTGTCTGCA
Source organism: Calliopsis andreniformis (assembly GCF_051401765.1). NCBI lineage: Eukaryota > Metazoa > Arthropoda > Insecta > Hymenoptera > Andrenidae > Calliopsis > Calliopsis andreniformis. The sequence continues at coordinate 3,308,598 of NC_135067.1, read as the reverse complement.
GTTTAAGCGACGCTCCTGGGACAAACAGCCTGAGTTTATTCAATCGAAGCATCGATTAAATCAGATTTAAGCTTAAATCAGATTTGGGTATTATTTATTTAAAATAACAATAAAAACTAAAGCTGATAAATAATTACCTGAATGCTAATAAAAAATGAATTCTTGAAGATATGTGGCTGTGAAAATTGTAATTCAGGAATTTAGTCCTAGCGCATACAATTGCGACTCTACATCAACTTATCACTGAAAATTGTTAACTAAACCTGTGAAGAAGTCACGATTATTCAAATGGGTGAATTCCCATAAATTTCTTTAGTTCAGTTTGAACTCTTCAAAATTTAAATTATATCTATGTAGACCTAATGTAGACTTCTGCAACTTTATTTAAACTTACATAATTTTATCACAGTTAAATTACTGAATTCTACTATTCAACTTACGATATGTAGATCTAGTCTAGTTAACTGAACCGTCTCATTAAAATCATCCCGTATTGGTACCACTGAACTTATAACGAGGAACAGTTTTTTAACCCTTTCAATGACGCAGTACCAATCTGTCAATACTAAGACGCAGTGCTAAAATTACCGCGGATTGATCCATCGGTACCTACTTTAAAGCTCTTCTAACTTAGTTTACTGTTAAGGACCGACGCACACGAGCGACACAACGTCGTTGCAATCTCGTTATAATGACGTTGTGCGACTCGGCAGGTACTGAATTTTAATTGTGCAATGCACACGAGCGGTGCGATCCATGTGCAAACCCGCTGATGCGATGTATGTACTTACGATCTCGTTGCAATAACATTTTGCAACGCAGCAGGCTCATGTTTTTCATTATGCAATACACACGATTATACAATTCCGCTATGATTTCTCAATGATACAAAGCATGACAATTATCGTCCGTCATTTGCCTATCACATAACGACAAGAAATCGCAGTCACAATCATGGCAGAAAATTTCATCTAAGAAATTCAAAAATTCCTCGAAACATAGGATGTATTATCTGATGTTTACTACGTCAAAAATAAAAAGAAACAGGCATGAATTCAAATTTGCAGAATATTTTGCATTGATTTTTAAAAGAAATCAGATAGACAAAAGAATGACATGGATAAAAAGGTAGCTTATCACGGCGCATGATATGGCGAACCTGACTCGTCGAACCTGGCTCAACGAGTGATTCGGCGAGCCTGTCGGGCTCGACGAATGATGTGGCGAGCCTTATTGGCTCAACGTGTAATAGCTTGTGCGAATTCGAATCTGCAAACCATACGAAAATCGAAACTTCGCAAGCCAAGGAACAGTACAAGCTAGCAGATTTGAACTCCTACAAGCTTCTACAAGTCGAATCAGGCATGCTCTGAGGTAGGTCCGCCGAATCACACGCTATGGAAAACCGCCTTCAATAAGTCTTCATTTTTAACAATTGTATATAATAGAAAAATGCAAAAATTCACAATTCTTTTTATCGTTATCGAAATTATTGATTATTATTTTCAAACTTCTTTTTTAAATCTAATTTTCGCATTTTACTGTAATATACAAATACAATTATGTGTTATAATTTTTTTAATTATTTTTATTGATTGTGTAAAATATTATATTTATTAATATTATATACATTATATACAGTGGTCTTGCTAGGGTACTTTTCCACAGTTACTAAGAAAATAATCGACGAAAGTGTTTGTTATTTGGTTTACACTTAGGTCTGCTTTTGTCCAGATGTTAACAAATTTCTGTTTTCATGCAATCCAGTAATAACTAATACATCTTCAAGATGATAACCACCTCTGTTTACAACAAAATTATGAAAAACACAGCAGCATTTTATAATATCTACAGTAGAATGTAATTTAACATTTAGTGCTTTATGAAAAATTATCTATTTATTAGACATTATTCCAAATGTACATTTAACGTAACGTCGAGCTCTGCTCAAACGATAATTAAAAATATGTTAATATATTTCCACTGTATGGTCTAATTACATTATAGGGGAGAGCAAAGACCTCATCACCAATAAACATAAATGGTCAAGGGTTTAGAGATTCTGTTCCTGGGAGTGGAGAATTCATCGGACTGTCAAGGCTATTATTTATCATTTTGTTGTAAAATTGGCTTCTTTAAAATATACAAGGTCGATGGAAAATCATAGTACAACCGGCCAAGAGATAATTCTATTCAAAAACAAATAAGGAAAAAATAATATACAATTTTTTCATCCAAGGCTTCGTTTTCGAAAAAATCGAATTTGAAATTTGTTCAACACGTAATGCGATTTACTTACCACGTATTGTATTACCGGTTGTCTTTGTTCGTGCTAGTGTTTATAAACATTAATAATGACAGGATACTACAGGAAATACCCAGATAGTTCGATTTAGAGTTTTCAAGTGATACGTCGTCTTCATTGTTACAAGAAGTACCTCAGAAATAAGTAAAAAACTTTTTCTCGTATTCTCTTAGTTCTATGAACATGGTCGTGAACGCACCATTCAAATTACGAACATTAACAAATGGATGAATCCAATATTTTCTATTATTTTCTTTATAAAGTATTTGTACAATAAATACGCAAAGATTTTTCGTTTTCTGATACCTCCATACATTTTGTTTCGTTTTCGCAATTTTACTAATTATACTCATTTATTTTGTGCTGCAACGTCTTAAATACCCACATTTTGACACAAGGTCACCGCAGCGAAATTGCAATACGCCGACGTCGCGTCGTATTGCTCGTATGTATCGACCTTGAAACAAAATACAGTTTTACAGAGTGTGGAATACTTTAGAAACGAAATAACATTAGATAATCGCTTACTATTGTTCAAGTTGCTGTTTAGAGTTTGGTGCATTTGAAACTTAGTATTTGTTACGTACGGAGAATACTTCCGATTACTCTCCCAAAAATTCGATTCCCTTATATGGAAATTTCTAACGAAATCCCATTCATTTTTTAGTATATATAAACTCCGAGATTTTAGCCCTAACGGGTTCAAAACAGTACCGCCACGTCGACCATCAAATTCGTCAGAGTTGATTGCTCTTCAGTTAAATCGGGCTAAACTTCCCTTTTGGGTCTACAGTTTAACCTTGTAAAATCCGCGAGTCAGCATAAATTCTATCTGGCAATTTTTACGACCACTCTGTAAGTCCCCACATCGCCAGTATGTCAACACCGAGCATTAAAATCATACACTCTACTTTACTGATTGTAGTATATGCTAAAGTATTCATTGCAATTTGACTAGATTGTTTTCAAACCTACAGTTGCATTAAGAGATCCCATTCGAAGTTGACAGATTCCCACAATACAGTTTAGCCACTCGAGTTGCATGAATTAATAATTAACAAGTTACAAGACTTACTAACATTTCCCGCGGCTTTCTAATTCCTCATCAGATTCGTCCCTATGCCCTTACTTCCAAAGAAACCTGTATCTAGCAGCTACCTGATTTTACATCATATTCGTGTGCATCCCACAGTTACCTGTAACACCAGGTTCGTTATCCAACTTCTTCACAGCATCCTGATTTTACAGTATCAGGTTCGTCTGTTTTTACTTGCCAACCTCCTCAACAGCACCTCAATTTATTTTGAGTTCATCTGTGAAACTGATCCTAGTGACTCCCTAATTTCGCATCGGGTGCGTTCACGAAACTCACACTCCTGCGGCTCATTAATCACGGATCTGTTTCGTCCGCAAGCACATCTATCCTCGGAAGCTCCCTGACTTTATATCAGGTTCGTCCTCGTCTACAATAATCCCAACGGCATTAACATACTCCGTAACAAGTTCTAGCAGTCACATTATTTTCATGCACAACAGTCGTCGCTAGTGACCAAGATGCAGTCCATGCGACGTTAAAAATGTTCATTTACAAAAAATGTACAACTTTCTTTAATTGGTGTACTTAAGAATTTGTCGGTGTGTGGACAAAGTAATCGTTTACCAGTAACAATATTTGGGGTGAGTAGGGAATGTTTTCTTAAAACATGAAATGTAGGTAAATATTAACTTGACAATGTTCACTGTACCTGTGCTTAAGGGATTGGTACTGAAAAGGTTATAAACACCCTTTTCATGTATTCAATATAAATACAGAATTCGTTAAATATGTTTAAAATACAATAGAAATTAGTTTGTAACGGGAAAGCACCAAGTCTCTCATTATCGTAAATCTCCATCACTAGCAGCACAAAGTCTCTTTTGCCGAAATCAAAGCACTTGTAAAATCAGTCTTTTGGACTCAATCAATTTCATCGGCGAACAAAACGTTCGCACAAAATAATTCCTAGCTGTTTCACCTACCAGCAACCGCCGTTTAATCTTTCGTCGTGCGAGAGTAATTAACTTGTTGTAGCTAAACGCTACAGATAAGCTTTGAATCGAATGGCAATAGTAATTAGCTGGTCGTACCAGCAGTTTGCTCTGATTAATTTCGCGTATAGAAGCGCGGGCCGTATTATACACCAGTTATACAGACTACATTAAAATTGATTATACAAATGAGATATATTTGTCGGACGTATTTCTCGGTAGTGATTCAATACACGAAAACGAGTGATGTGTTTCAGTCTGCGACAGCGATACAACATATTTTAAGAATGTATCTTTGGTCAATTGGCTTTCGCGATGCATCGATTGTTTAAGCAGCATTTACATTGCTGTGTATTCAAGTCGTTGAAAGTCACCCGTGTATAAACAGCATTTCAATTATCCCTTAGACTACCGGCGCGGCGGTTCTACGAAAGCTCGCAAGTAGCGAGTCAATATTGGCCTGGCAAAGGAATCTGAGAATCAAGTCTAAATCTTTTATTTGATTAACTTTGTTGTTCAACCGAAAATTATTGCTTAACACACTAAGACCCAAAGTTACATGAATGCAACATTCTGCTCGTTAAACATTTTTGAATGAATTTCCATTATTAAGTTTTGTTTCTTCGTGTTATTATTCGTCCGCAAGAAATGGGCTAGTGGGATGGCACAGGAGTCAGGAGCATCACCATCTGTCTTGCTTACTCAACAGGATCCGTTGGCGATCTTTGTTACATCTTTCAGCCAATATTGTCACAATGCATGTGTCGACAGGTCGATGTGTTAAGATTCCTGAAATGGAGTGGGGATCTATGCGCCAATCAGATGCGCATTCCTTTGCCTAGCTAACTTCCCGCAGACGAACAGAACTTTATTTTCTAGATATTACTTACTCCTTTCTAATCTAATTTTATAACATTTTGAAAATTGAAGTATTTATAACATTAGAGTTCAGCAATTTTTTGTAAATCATAGACCTTTTTTGCTGAATTCTTTTCATTTAGTGAGTATCTATTATTATAAAAAGTTTTTTGTCTGGGAGTATGATATACCTAAAGATCATGTACATTTACGTTTACTATAACGTTGCATTTACGCAACTTTGGGCGTTAATGGGTTAATGTAAACGCAATCTATATTTAGTGAAGTTGTAACAGGCCTGTTCAGAGATGTGACTAAGTAGCGGAGTGTCTAAGTATTTTTGTTGTCTTTGTTTTGTCAAAAGAAAAAACCTGGTAATCGGCAAAGGTAAATTGTAGCAGCCCAATTGCCATTTCTTTGTGGTTGTTCCGACTGCGGTCTACTGTCATCAAAGGCTGCTCTTGATGGCGAGAACAACCTTTAGATAGAACTGGTTTATATGATCGATTACACTTGAAACCACCAGATCGTTCAACCAAAAACAGACTAACACGCGGTTTCTGGTTGATCGATTTAAATCATTTAAATTAGGTTACCATTCTCTAATCTATACATGATGTTCGAATTGTTTTTTATTTGTTTACTATTATATATGTATATGAAGATTCGTACGAAATTACATGAAATCATATGGAAAATTTCTTTTAATTTAATCGCTCGTCACGAAGCTAATACGAATGTTATATCGTTCAAGAAAAATATTGCATTTCTTTATGTTTTAAGTCTAAAAATAAGTCTTTCTTTATTATATGACTAAATTAATTTGATGCGTCTTTTAAAATTTTTATTTTCTACTAGCAAACAAGTCATAAAACATCTTCTTCAAACTACCTTAATGCGGAAAAATACTTCTTAAAATGATTATTAGAAACGAATAAATCTAAAGTCGCCGATTTAATTTAGCCTAAAAAAGGCTATTTATAAATCAGTGGTGATATGAGAGATATTTGATTAAACTGACATTAATGTCAGATATAAATAACATCCAATGTATGCAAAACTAAAAATAAATTTCAGTTTTTCTTGAAATGACCATTTTTTTAAATAGGAGTACAGGTGCGTATACACAAGTCCAATGGATTTTATCGCTCATTTCATGTTTCTTTAAAATGGTTGTACAAGTGATAGAGCAGATATCTTTTCATAGATAACTCTCCAACGCTTCTCCAGCATGTTTCAATGGCGCGTAGGATCGATGGAAACATTTCGATGTGTCCCGCGCAGAATTCGTCGGGTGAACATTTGTGACGCGTTGCCGAAAATTAGTGGATGTGCTGCGCCTGACGGAATTGCGCTGACAATTAATATCAGTGAAATCCCTGGAATTCGGGCCAGATAGATTATTAACACGCGATACACGCATATTGTCCCACGTATTATTTGTGGTGCCGTTGCGCGTCGAGGTGATCCAAATTTCAGTGAGCTGAGACCTTCAGCGCAATCGTTTCTAGAGCTGAAAGCGATTTCGTAACAAAGTCTACATTCGCTACATAGAATATCTACGTTACAGGAACGATCATTAGCGTTTCAATTTGGCTCTACATGTCGTACGGACTTCTATTATTTCTATATATGTATCATTATCAAATGCATAAAACACACTGTACAATCATTTTGTTTAGAAGAAATTTTCTAAATGACTTGTCAATAATTCTAAAATGCGTATATTCATACGCAAGCTTAATAATGATGTAATTTTTATTTTCTTTAGTACAATGTTTCTGTAGTTAAAAATACTCCGTCTTTAAGGGCTTAACGTCAAGTCTGCCATCTTTGAAGTAAATATAGCGTACAGATAACTTCACTCCCACTTCCAAATTCCAAGCTAATATTCGTTCTTTTACTCTTTATTTATTGAACATTTATAAGCAGAACATAATAGAACATTTATTTATGTGATCGTTTTTTATTATTTCCACGTACTGAATTCATCTCTCAAACGGTTCCTACGTGTTACTAGACTCTTTGGATAGAGGGTGTTTGTCGACAGGTGCCCTCAATTTTAAAGGGTGACTCTACATCCATGCTAAAATAAGACTATTTATGTCTTATAAGTCTCATAATATGTCTTATAAGACTATTTATGTCCTATTTTAGATAAGACTATTTATGTCTCATTTTAGATAGACGAAGATAAACGAAATGACGTTTCAGGCTTCGCTTTAGACTAATAATAAGATATGCGTGGTCTATGTCTGACTTACTCTACTGTGTTATTCTACTGACATCACTGTGCCTCATCCAACTAAAGTTCGCCAAAAGTAGAGTATATCCGTATATCAGACACATTTCAAATGCATTTTAAGTACGTTTGCAACACATTATAACTTGGAAATAAAACCTTAAACGTTTAAAGTCATTCTTGACTTTCGTTCTATTTTAATACATAGAATTACTCCTTAAAGTTTCTGATACCTGTTGTCGAACACCCTATATACATATGTATGTAGAAATAACACCCGTACGTCGCTTATCACGTTGATATTATTAGATCATTTTAAAAAATTTCTAATCTATTATTCTGTTATGGTTATAAGTTTTCATTGTTTCTAAGTTTAGCATCCTCAGTTTCATTTCAATATAAACCTCATTTTCGAGCATAGTCTTTTAGGAACCTAACCTTACACGCTATAAACTCATAAGTTCATAACCAGAAAACCTATTTGCCTAAGTTAATAAATTAATAAATTTCCCTAACTGATTTCTTATCTTCAAAATGCATTCCAACTGAATCTCTTTGTAATTGTATGGTAATATTATTTACAAATTTAGAAATTTATTCGATAAATAAAAGTATAAAATTTAGTAAAAGGATGTCACAATTTTTCAAACCTTGGAATATCAAACGTTGTGTTGGCGTCACGTATACGAAGGAGTGGTTTACGACGTGGAAGAGAATAAAGACGCCTTTAAACCCGTTCTTACCTTAAAATCAATACAGGGAGGGAAATCAGTCAGGCCTCGTACCGGTCCAGGGCACGTATCGACGCCTTTTACTGGATAATCGAATACAGAGCACCATTGTTCATCCACACACCTTGCGGGATCACTCTGTGGCAGCGTTCCACGAACGCTGTCGACCATTGCTAACGATCTTTTGTTAGTGGATTTGAATAACGGTACTAAACAGTTAAAAGTGTTCGTGTTAGGGTTATTACCTTACGATTAAAAACAAGTTTCAATATATCAATGTATCAGAATATATCAGAAGGGAGTATGTTCCAGTGTTGTTGTATTGAGGGAGTGTCTCAACTTTTAAATTACAGTATAATAGAACTCCCTTTAGAGGAACCTTCTGGGAAACAAGTAGGTTCATATGTATAACAGGTTGTCCGTATAATGAGAGACCACTTAATTTTCCCTACTGGATATGATTTTTTGTTCATTTAATACTTCACCTTCATGCAAGCGAATCCCGCCCAATATTTTCTGAGAAATACATAATAAAATTTCAGACCTTAAAAAGTTGGAAATAGATTTGTGACCATAATGATTGTAACCCTAATTCGTAATAAATTAATTTGTTATTTGTTCTGAAACAAAAATACGGTTGACCAAATAAATTTAAGGAAATTATTCAATATATTGATATGGCATTTAATACTTTATAGGAAATAAAATGATAAATAATTTATGTATTTTACAAAATTTGAGAAACGTTATTATAAAATATAAATTTCAACTTAATAAGAAAAAGTGTGTGTAATTAATGTATTTAATATAATTATTTGTCTAAATTTATCTGCCTAAAAATAGTCTTCAAGTTAATAACTTTGAGTATTGAATATTCCTAAAGCAAATTATTTATGTTTACTTAAATATTTTGTAGGTGCCAGCTGTTTTAATCTCTTTAAATATTGTGCATAATTTAATTTTGATTCGGATTGTAACAGATGTAATATTTTTAAACATTTATATAACTAGAGTAAATCTCGGCAATGGTTCAGACAACAGTAGTTCTGCTATAGTTGAGTTAAAAAGAAAGGAGACTCATGTGCATTTACGACAAAGGTCGGGTCAAAATGATCAAAATGAGGATTAATACTTCCTTCATATAAATGGAATTCTATGTATGTAAAATAGAGTAGCACAAATATACCTAATTTGGTGAAAATGTCAAATAATAGGTATTCTATTAAGAAACAAACCAAATTGATTGACTATTTCTCATTTTCTTGTTTAAAAAAAAATGTCTCATAAACAAGTTGAGTATTGCATACATTTACTGCTCCACACACTTACCAAACACAAGATCTGAAAAACCCAATTTCAATTAATTCTTCAAATAAATATACTTGCAATAATTATTGTAATAGCTATAATAATAGTTTATTATGTAATAATAATAATAGCTATAGTAGGTAATAACCATAATAAGACTATAAAAAGCTATAACTTTTCTCCCACTGGATGATTTTTTATTAAAAATAACAATTTCAAACCTCATATCTATCTTACCCCTTCAAAGCAGATTTTTTCAAATATCATCCCTTACTTTGATTCTGCTTTAAAACCAATAATACATTTGTCATGATATTTTTCGTCATATAAATAGACGTCGCTGGTCGTCGACCGCCCCAGTTAAGTAATAGTTTCTTCCCAAAGACAGAAGCTTAAAGAAACTTAAATTGTTGTGCATCCCCTGTAGAGAGATCTAGCTCTTTGAAGCAGAAGCTACTTTTAGGGATGCTCCTTTTCCAACTTATGGGTACGAGGAGTTCAGGGTTGAGAGGGTGCATTCGTCGAGACTTTTTCATGTTTATAAAGTGATTACCCACTTTCTGGCTCCGCAGACGGTAGGACCGAGAAAAGAGGCTTATAGTTTCGGCACAGCAGTAGAAAAGAAAAAACGTGAAGGGAAGCTGCCGCGGCCACGGTGTTTTTTACATCGGCCACCGCCACGGGGGAAGCGATTAAAAGTTTGAGATTAAAAAAGCCAGCAACTGCTGTCGCTCCAGCGTGGAAATTGTCCTCGACTAGTTTTGCACTGGTGTCTCCGTTATGCGAAAAAATCACAGCATTTACACGTCCAGAAAATCCAATTAATTTCTCCTCGTTAAGGACTCGATGGTGGCTCGTTGTGCCGAAATGCCACCAACTCTGCCTCTCGACCATGAGTGGCCGTATTTCGGTGAGCTCGCAGGCATCGTTTACCTTGGTTGCACACTTTCTCGAAATGTGCTCGGCTTAATTTGTCCATGAGATGTGCTAGGACAAATCGACCGTGGCAAAAAGAGGGATTGAAGTATCGATCCCTTGCTAGAGACGCGTCTAACAGAATGAAGCGATCAATTTTTCTCACTGCTCTAATTGAAAGCCATCTTCTGGCGGGCGCCTTCTCCAATGGGACACATAAGTCTCGGGAAACGGGACATTTGCTCGTGGACAATCGATTTATGGTCTGAAGACTCGGATCGGGAGATTCTTTCATTCTTTAATAGTTATTAAAAAACTAACATTTGACGATCAAATGTTGCGTGGAAAATTAAACGTTAATTTCTAACATTGAAGTTATTTTAGAACGTGGATTCTTAAATTTGTCAAGTTCATTATTTTGAATTCTAGGGGTTTAACTAATAATGAAATTTTAATAATCATCAAATTATTAACTACAGTTTTTCATATTATTTCTTCACTGTTAAAATCTTCTTTCTCTAATCGCTATCACCCCTCAGGGAAAGTATCGGGGAAATTATCAGTTGTGATTAATGTACATTATAAATACCTATACAGTGACTAAATTATTTCATAACGATTCCGATATATTTTGATAATCCCAAGTGTTAATATAAATAAATTAACAGTGAAATTGTAGTATCTTCAAGTACCAATTTCACGGGTTATCGCGACGAGTAATAATTTTAATCGTACTTAATTATATAGTAAGGAACTCAAAGGAGAAAATAAGTAATTAACGCAAGGTTCGGCGTGTTAATTGCTGTCCGATTTGTCCCTGAAGTACGCTTAATTAGAAATGTAACGGAAAGCGTGACATGCAACGATGCCGTTCCGATTTTCGTGGGATCATATATCTATTCATTAATCGTTATTTATCGCTGTCCTGTGCTTTGTAGTTGTTGTTTATGCGGCCGCAAACTGCATTGGCCATTGATTTACGGGTCAATAATTTTAATTCTCCTAAATAAATTCGGCTTCCCCATTCTCCTGCAATACTAGAAAAGCTTATTAGCGTGGTATTAATTACCACTTATCGTCCGTTGATTATTTACAATCTGTTAATGGAACTGAATCAAATAGAATAAATTTCGAATAAACACTGGTTCCGCTAACCTATTCAGTGGTCTTCTATTGTAATACTCGCGATGCATACTAATTTCTGCATATTTGTACTATACGTATTTTACAATTCGTCATTAAACACTTTTTATTAAGTACTGCATTTTTGAAAATTAATTTGTCGATACTTATTGCTTAAATTATTAATACTCAAAAAATCATTTTTGACATTCGAGTAACCCAATCGTTTCTTAAACCTTTTCACGCAAAATTAAAATAATATAATTATTCCTAACCTCATTTTATGATATTTTATGAAATTATTCAAACACAAGTTTGCATAAAATATTCTCTTTTCAAACAAAACTGTTATTCTGTTGTTTATTTCTGTTTTAATCTGTACAAATGTTCTATACTTAACCCGAACGCTTCAAATTCTCTACTTGATGAGCCGTCATTCGAGTACATGCAGTGTACCATCTTTGTTTCCAGTTACTCTTGACTAACCCTAAGAACTACAGAGTTCCTCAACACATGGCAACTTCTAATTTCATTAACGTAGAAGATAATTTTGAAATACTGATTCATAGTTAAAGGGGTACTCGGTATGGGCTTGTATCACGTTTGTTGGTAAACGTTATTAAATGTCCTTAGTTACTTACTTTGACCAAGCTATGAATTCTTGTATAACTCGGTAATTGTTAGTGTCGAGAGTCGAGAGAGATTCTTGGCAAATTGATCTACAAAGGTTATACGATTAATTGCTATATTTGAAAACAAAAATTGCTGAATCACATTCTATATAGATTTCAGTGTAGAAGTTTCTGAATGTTCTTGACACTAAAGCGTCAAATTTCAGTGTATGATCTTAATGACAAATTAATTAGAAATCGTTTTAAGGTTAGAGAAAGCGCCTTCAACTCTAATTTGATTTTACAAAGGTGGTATAAATCATCGTCCACAAGTCGAGCTATGAAAAGCGTTCGACGGCCGTTCGATCAACGATAGACAAACTTCTGAACCGGTCGATTGCTCGTTAATCAATCTGTCAATCGGTTTTAGGTATTCAGTTGTCTTCATTCTAGGGAAAAATGCGCAAGTTCCTGTCTTAACGGTTTTGGATGGAAAGAAAAGATTCAGCGAAGAGGATTTACAATTTTATTTGTAATTTTTAGATTCCATTGTATTTTAAGTTGATACCGATTGTGAAAAATAGACAATTCCTAGTGGTTAATACATGACTGAACTTCCATCTAAGCTTTTAGTAGATTTGTCTGAATAGTATGTAGGACCAGCTTGAGTCTATCTAGATCTAACGATAAGTCAGATGTAAAATATACCAATGAAAAGGTTGTTCAAGTCTGAGCTTAAAACAGCCTGATATTACTACCGTAAAGATCAAATTTAGTCCGACTCATAACTAGATTAAGCTTAGACTAAATACATGTTAGCAATTCTTTTATAATACGTCTCAATCGACGGTTTTGAGAACAGTGACAAAAGATTCATCACAGTCCTAAAGTAGAAGTCTAAGAAGTCTAAAGTACGTCTACCCAAAATGTAGCCTAGATCCAAAACTGGTGACTTTAGATCCATCTTAAACTTATCTTAAGCGTAGTCAAAGTTTGTCATAAACTCATAAATCTATCCACACAAGTTCTTAACTTGTTCAGCCATTAAAAAAATAGAATAGATCCGTGTCAGAATTGGTCCAGGCTCAAGTCCAGGTTAGATCCGTGTCACGCCCAGCCCAAATTTGGACTATTCAATTAAGATTTAGGATCTGCGCCGTTCTAGGAATGCTTAAGTAATTCTGTTGTCTACGAGCAAACTTCCATTGCTGACATTACGTACAGACCGTTCCAAAGACTCAGTAAACTTATCCTCTTTACTAAAATTTGTTATTTCAGAATTCCACAATTTGGCGATTTATAAAAACTGCACCCATTTATTGAATCCACGAACTAACCATTTCAGAATACAGAGCAGTCGGTGATTAATTAATTATCAGGTTTTCAGTTGAACGTTACACCAGATGCATATTTTCCAGAGGATGAACTCAAACATTGGGTTAATTAAATGCTACTGCCTGAGTGCTAGGATAGTGTTATTATAATTTTAGCCGCAATGTTGAAGCTTGGGACAGCGGTCAGGTCATAGAATGGCAGACTGAATTTGCATGCGACACTGGATGGAAAATGCTGGAAAAGTGGGGAAAGAATCCCCCTCTACCGCGTATCGAAGCCTATGAATTTTTCATCGCGTTTCTTTCATTCGTCTTTGAGCTGCGTCCGTGGTTGAATGGCTTCCTATCGAAACGAAGGGGTGGGAAAATATCGGTGGATCGGTTTATTAACTTCACGTGAGTGGCTTTAGAGGAGTGGGGGACGCAATGGGGGAATTCAAGAGTTGAACGTGCTTTTGATGGGTGTTGTGGCGACGGCGAAAGAACATAATAAGGTGGTTGCTCATGTAAATGTCGAAGGAGCGATTTCTTGGAAGTAGGGTGAGTTTATAGCTGGTAGGAAATATTATCATTTCATAAAACTTTACTGTTTTGTAAAATAGTGGAAAACGGAGAACGCTTTTAAGTTAGGATTAGTCTACACTCATTCAAGGTCTAATTTAGGTGATGTTACTGTCTCACTGGATTTAAACTGAGTCAAGACTGAATTATTTCTGTACATCCTATATTAAGTCTACATGACGGTATGTAGACCTGTTTCTGGTTAACTTATATCTAAGTAATGACTATTATGATTTCGCTGTTTCTAGCATAGGTCTAGATTGCGTTTAATTTACAGCTGAATTAGCCGATAATGTTGTTAAGTCAAACCTAGTTAATGTTAATTATATCATAATTACAAATGTTTGGACTACTACATATGTTTCCTATGTACAGAATTATTCAAACATTTTAAGATTACTAATTTACGTCGAGAGCATGTTAGACCAAAGCTATATTGTCAATTTGCATATTAAACTGCAAATACATCAGGGTTTTTGCGAACTGTTCGTAAACAATATGGGAATAAATTTCCTACAATTCGTCTGTTTGCGTATCTGTTCGTATACTATTCTTGGTATTTGCGGAAAAATCAAATAAAAGTCCTTTCACGTCATCAATTTTGCCGTCCGGTTTTCGTCATAAAGTTGAAAAATGAATACTGGCCGATTATCAATCGATATAATGCTCATTTTCTACCTGGCCATACCGATTTTGTTTGAATAGTCTTAATACGTCTATTCGGCACATCTGATATTAATATATCTAATCTAATCGGCGTAAGAAATAAGCATTATACCGATAATAAGACAGCGTTTACACAAATAGAAAAGTAGTGAAATAGAAAAATTATAAATAATAAATTTACCCAATTACAATGAGCTACAGAATTTGTGAGTTTCTCATAACGTCGTTAGAAGACGCTTTAAACAAATTAAGAAAAATGTCTTTCAAATATTTTTTCAATCTAATTTGTGACAAAAATCATACGCATTTAGACATAGACGATTGAAACTATTATAATGACCGTATAGAGTACGGTAAACTAATATTGTAAACAGAGTTTGGCTCCGAAGACATGACGAACTATGAGAATTAAGTTTATGTAGAATATCTAGAGAGAAAATCAGCTGACTGATTGTCTTATATACAAATGCTAGATTGGTATAAATATGATGATGTTCGAGGGTCATTGTATTGAATCGTAAGTGTGACAATAAAACTGACATCGGCATATCGGTGCACTAAGAAACCTATGCTGTATTCTCTCGGTTATTGTGATATGATTTTCAAAATATGGAGACCAAATAATACAACCATGTTCTAACAATGGTGGAACTAAGGACTTATAAAGTGTTAACAGTGTGAAAAACGAAGATGAAGATCTTATATCCTAAATGAATTATAATTCGATAGTGTGCATAAAAAGATAAATCATTAGAGCAAAGGGTTTCCAGGTAACGCCCAATCTCAACGGCAAATAAAATTGTATGTATTATTAAGAGAATACGATTAGATCATCCCCAAAAATATTACAAATGCAAAGTTTGCGCCAAGTACCTAAGGTGTCTTTAAACCTTTCAAAAATTGTCATAGACAGAAATAAACTTTCCAAAAATTTTGCGCCATTGAAATTTATAAAATCATAAATAAGAATAAATAAGAGAGTAACAGTAGTGGAGTGACGGCAAGAAATTGGTTAAATATAGTCAATAAGAAGAAGAACAACAAATTAACAGGAAAAAGTAATCGATTGTGGATATTGTTAGTCCTTCTGATCTTTCTCGCGTACACAATTAGCATCCCAGTATGCTCTGATTCAGGCACTCAGTCCGCCATTCAATCGAGTCTTGCAATTCTACACGAGAGACAAGTGAGGGGTAAGCAATCTTAAAATTCACTCATCTTTGATACACGATAGCTCAGCTTCCCATGATCCAATTTTTTTCCAATTGCACTCATCTACTCCTTCACAAGCTCTATCACTGTCGTTTTCATCTTTTTGCAGAAAAATGTTGACTACATAGTCTTTTTACATGCTGAAAGTTGTCCGATTGTTTATAATGAAAAAGAAACTTCGTCTCGCGCACACTCTTAATAAAGTATTTGGCGCGAGACTCTGCCGAGTCTACTGATAATGCAGATACTTTTAGGACAAAAGCGTGTAACACAACATTGAGCAATACCTTGAGATCTACTTAACACATATTATATACAACTTTATTGTCGTCCATAGCAGAATTCACTGAAAATCATGTCTCGATTGAAACGTGGAAAAGTTCAATAATCGAACTTCAAAATAGCATCATTTTTTTAATTCTCAATTACTTTCCATTGGACAACCTGCAATAGCTAAATTCATTCGAATCAGAAATTTTTCTAATTTTTACATGGAAAGTAGAAGTTACTATTTTGCAGAAATGCGTAAAAATTCTCAAAGCACTTGCATATTATCTTTCCTTTTCTTGTTTCGAATCTTTACTTTCGGTTTCCTAACTCACCCCAAACCCCGCATAATATTTCACGTTAAATACTCATTTCTTCGGAAAACCTCACAATAACAACCGTTCAATCTGATTTGACTTTTCTAATCTATTTATTCTCAATATTCGATATCCGAACAGCAAACGAGGATCCCAAGAACCAGAAGCCGTTCGAGAACCACACGGTAAAATAAACACGTAGCGGAAATGGAAATTTCATTGAGGCAACCGCGAGAAAAACTGTTTCATGCTCCATTGCTTCATTGCTCCATCCATAATTCGAGGATCGCAGTTGTAAAATGATTCGAATCGTCCGCGCCATTTCCCTCCTTCCGGTGAACCGTTGTATCCGCGGGCAGACAGCCTCTGCTCGCGGTAAATCGTCCGCCGCTAAACGCTTGAATAAAATTGTGGCGGAAAAGTTGCGCGAAAATAAGTGTCCCGAACGGGCAGAGTTGACAATTTCGCCCGATGCCGCTTTAAAGCCCAGGATTTTACGCTTCCGCGTTTCCTGAACCGTGAACTGATTTTAGATACATAGTCCCCTCGATTCTTCTTTTATCTTCTCCCTTTACTACCAACCTTTGTGGCGCTCTTTATTGAGGTTACCATTTGGAAGCCTTATTCTAAAAGACTATTTTTCCATCTTTTTATAACCTCTAACATTGGTATTTAATTGATCTGTGGTGATAATAATTTAGATTTAATTGGTATTTAATTATATAACCTGTTCGACAACAGGTGTCAGAAGTTTAGAGATATATCTGACTTGGGACTCAATCCAAACTTATTCTACTGACTTCGTTGTGTCTGACTAATATACACCAGCAATAGAATAAGTCCCATGTCGGATATTTTTCCCGCGAATTTTAGACGTGTTTGCAACCATTTTCGTTCTATTGTCACGTGTACTTGTAAAAATGACTGTTGTCGAGTACCTTGTATCTATCTTGTAGAGGTTACAGTTGATCTGACAGGCACATGTAAAGTCATGTTATTTATACCTTCAAACAGACATAGATCGTATCAAGAACGAGTAACTGGAACATGGTATGGTAAATTAGGACTGTTCAATTTGTAACCCGCGGGTCAAATGCGGCTCTTGCCCCTACTTACCTGGACCGCAGTGTCAGAGGAGAAATACCCCGCCATACACTACTACTACTATTATGCTACTGAATCCATCGTGTGTGTGACCAACAGTACGCCGATGGGACAAAAGTAGACGAGTGGAGATATCGCCCACCATTTGATTGCATTACCTGCGGTAAAACCCCCTCTCTTGTACTTTTGTCCCGACATATTGCAATACTGGTGACCAGTAACGAATGTGCTGCTCTAATACTGTGCGAATAGGTTGACTCAACTGATGATAGGAGAATAAATAGCTCATAGTGAGGTGACGAACTGACTGATAATGGGAGGACGGACTGACTGATGGTGGGTTCTCCGTGGCTTGTTGCAAAGAAGAAGGTAAATAGCTCCATGATAAATGTTTATATCTACATCCATCGCTGAAGACTAGACTGAGGTATACAGAGTAGGTATCCTACAAGGAGTGATTTTAGGTGAAGAAATAAGAAAGAGGTCTAATATAGCTTTATTGGTCCAAGTCTTCGATTTCCAGAAAATTGATTCTAATAATAGGTTAGATTCACAAGTGACTAAATAAATATGATTTGGTTACCGACTGCCTTTATCTGAGCTAGTGTTTATAAATATTAACAGTGATATGATTTAGAATAGAGAGATAAGTGTTTGCTGAAATGGCAATTAATGAAACATGTTTTGCAATATTTAAGGATTCCATATCTTTCTGGCTGCTAAATTATATAGACTTTTTAACATAAATCAATTCATAGATGTTACATTTCTGTTGTGCCTTGGATCACTGAATGAGGTATTAGACTTTCGCGTAACAGCTTAGGGTTCAGTACTCCTAGGGTAAAATCTGTCACGTCACATTGTCTTACTTATTATTTGCATTTAAGAAGCAAGGAACAAACTCAATCTAATCGAAATTCATTTTCAGTGTTGAACATTAGATCTGACGTAAAGTTTAATGTTCATTAGTGATCAAACACCTCATGGGTCACTAATTGAGTAAATTAAACGTGAATGTCCATGGCGCTGAAACTGCTCCCACGAGGAGATTCTGGTCCCTAGTAATCTGTGAATACATACTTCAACCGAAATTCGTAATACGGTCACGTGGAGCGCTTGCTACCCGAAAATTCGGTGGACACGATCTGGGGCGGGGACCAAAATTGGCGCGATTTTACGGGCAGTTTCGTTTGGTTACGTAAGAATCACCTCCTGTGAATTTTTACGCGATCCACAGTCGACGATTTCGGTGCTGAACTGTAGCATAAAGTGGCCCACAGAATCGTAAATCGGTTATTATGAAAAAATTGCAAAGATTTTCAGTTACCTTTTAAGAGAAGAAAAATTTTTATTTTACTCTATAACGTTATTTGTATTGCAGAACTTTTGCAGCTTGGTAGCATTATTTTGTGCTAAAAATTCTTCTGAGTTTAGGGTAGTTGTCACCACTATAGATTAGTACCTTCGATAAGTTTTAGATGTATGAATTGTGTAAGTATATAATTATGAATAAGGCAACTGTGAAAATATCCCTGCTTGAATGTCCATTTTTGTTTATTATATTGTCCATTATTATAAGAATAATGTGCACAAAAATATGAACTTACATTAATATTCACAATCTTATTTATTATTACAATTCCTTTGTTGTTGAATTTAGACAGCATCACTTTTTTTACGCACTTCATCGCATTGTACAGAATAAGTTGAACATAAAATGCAATTCAATAGGGTCTGCACCTGCAAGCATACTTTCATGACTTTCTTCGTGGTCTATGAAGCAAGTACGATATCTATTGCATTCGCACTCTTCGAGGAACGAATAACATAAGAACCGCTTCCTTGATTCGATCCACTCGGCGCTAGAGCTTGATGAGCAAGCTGCAATCAACGAAATCGTTGCACTTGCATTTGATACGAGTGAAGTGCAAACTGAGTATAAAATTAACTTTACGGTGACAACGCGTGCTAACGACGCTCAACTCCATTGTTTTTCCGATAATTTTCAAAAACCTTGAAGAAACTAACTTCTCTGTTTTCAATATTTTAGGTTCTGCTTTTTTAAACTTATGTTGTATGTCGCATCAATTTTCAAAAGTATGTTCTGAAGTCGCTTTTAGTAATTTAATAATCTCGATATTAGTGGGTAAATATCGTAATTCTGTTTTTCTCTCGTTAAATACAGGCAGGAAATAAGAACATGTTTTAATATTTTAGTTTTCTTGCATTTTGCTAGCCTCTAAAACTGTAATCGTTATCAAAATGGATGAATTTGTTATCAGCGAGGTGGTAAAATTCTTCAGATTGTTTTCCCTCTCGAAAATTTCGTGCACGTCTAACTAACTAAGCACGAGGTTGACCAGATGTTCGAAATTGTCTCTGAACCTTTGTCCTCGGTCTTAAATTATACGGATATCCTGGCTTAAACGATCGTACGTGCGATACTTTGCGACGCTGCCCTGTATACACGTGAAATTGAATTCGTTTTCTATTATGTTTTCTCCTTGAAGTTAAGGGGAATCTAGGAAAAAATATTTGTTCAGAAAAATCGATTTCCCCTTGAAAGAATAAAGAACTGCAGTGTTTCAAATTAAGGAATTTTTGAATTCCTAAAAAAATGATCGTTGATGATATATTTTAATATATTTTGTTATAAAATGAAATTGAGATTCATAGATATAGTAATAACGTTCTTTTATGAATGTAAACCAAGCAGTTCCATGTAGTACTAAACTTTTTTAAAGTCATAATGAAAACATACATACTTTCTCTACATACAAAATGAAAAAGATGTTGAAATTTTTGCTATATTTTTCACTAATTTAAACTTGAAAATTTCGTTTTAACACATTACCTATCACGAAACCAAAGCTGTTCCATGTAATGTTATGTATCATATTTGAAATGTACAAAAAGTTACAGAATGCATCTAATATTCAAAAATACAGAAAATATGAAAAATATTTTGCTGCAAGTTATAGTATTTAAAAGGTGAAGCAAATTTTTATACAGGTGCCATTTCTTTAGATGTATTTGTGAAAATATGAAATTGCATAAAAACTCGCAGTTTAATTATGTTTATTTAGAAAATCAAGAATACTTAATGTATTTTTCTCATAAAATCAAATTTAATTCCTTAATACTACCTACTGACAGTTTATTAATAGAATTACGATAATCGGCTGCCATAATATAAAACTGCGTTCTCTCAAATTCAAGAAAATCTCTTCTAACGCACTACTACGTTCTCTCTTATACATAATTAAAGTATAAAATTTTCATACCCTAACTATAGGTATTTCTTCATAAACTAAAATTAAAATCTTTTAACGTAATACTACATTCATTTTTAAACTTAAAAAATACGCCTCCAGGACATTACTGTGTTCTTCCTTAATATCTAATGATTTCATCTTATTACTTTTCGTTTCTATAGATCATAATTAATACTTTAATATAACATTACGTTCTCTACAAACTTAAGAATACAAATCTTCAAATACTTACTATCGTTAGGTATTTTGTTTCTTTTTCAATTCATTCTTGAATAGGGAAGTCTAATAGAAAGTAAAAGCTATCTAGCAGACGAATGTCCAGATGTGCCTTCCACTTGTGTCTGACCGTCTCTGAGAGGTGCAAATAAAGGTGCGTCTACACTATATAACAAAACATTGTTATATAACCAATTTGTTTCTAACTTTGTTATATGACATATTACTGTAACTTGTTACTACAAAAGGAAAATGTCATATAACATAATGTTATATAACAGTTTTTCCGTTATATAGCAAGTTATACGTTACCCACCAAGTGTCGATAAATTTTGAAAGATCAAAGAAGATAGCGCTATATAGTCCGTTCAACGAATCGACGAAAGCCATAAGCTGGCATAATACGACGCGAACAGCGAGAACGCAGACTTTTCCGGAAAAGCTCATGGCATCATCGAACGCACGAGTTTAGGTTTTAGTATGTGATCCTTTTATGATTGCCCAAGCTCGATCGTACTGTAATCGAAAATGTTCATCACTGATCAAGCACCGATACTAGCCTTGTATGGTGTACCTGTTTCGTGTGATCGGTATGTGCCAATCTGATACGTAGGTTGAGTGTGTGTGGACCACTACTCTAAGGACATGAATTTGGCGTTCCGATCAATAAAATCGAAATGAAGATCGTCGCTAGATAACGAGCGAACACAACAGTTCTTGATTCCTGCTAATATGGGAGCGTAGAGTGCTCATTATGTATTGGACTTTGGACCATCATGGGAGTTTCAATAAATCAATTTTATCTTTTTCACACTCTCTTTGCATATTTTGTTTATTTATTCCTAAGCATTGGTATCATAGATCTTTAAGTTTTTGTTTAAGTTATTAGTGCCGCGTAACGAACTCTCTTAAGTCGTAATTTGTTGTAGCAGCAGTAAATGTCCAAGGAATCGTTACTTCCCACAATTTTTAGTTTTATTATCTATTCAACACGTTGTACAGGTTTTGAAACCTAATCATAATTTTTATGTTTTCCACATGATCATTCAAAGTCGAGGTGTTCCTTGAGTTTATTACTCGTTATAGTCATTAGTAGTACTACCTGCATGAGTCATTCGGGGAGGTGATCGATACCTCCGGATGATCATTGGGAAAGGTTGGATTTTGCCATTTTTAACTAACAATTTCCCACTCCATTAATGTCAAACACCGTCTTCTTGTTACCCCCTCTTTTTTACCAACAAGGAATCTGTTCGAATTACCAACTAGCATCTCGAAATGAAGTACTTTTTTTACTTATTTTATGACCAATGCTGTTTATTAAATATTTAAAGTCGGAACTTTTCATTCTTGCGAAATTTTTAAAACTTCCATCGCATCGATATTCTCCCGTTAATGGATCTCTGTCGTCTTTTTCAAGATCCGCTAAAAAATGTGTTATAAATGTGTTATAAAAGTGTTATATAACATATGTTATATAATATTTCCTTTTTTCTGTCTTCTAACAAGTTATATAACTTTGTTATATAGTATGTTTTGTTACATAGTGTAGACGCACCTTAAGACTACTCAAATTCATACTTATCTTGACATCGCTCAATGTGAGCACGAAAGAATTTCTAAATTTTTTGAAACTGACATGGTCATCTGATGTTTTAGAAAATCGGAATACCACAATTGGTTCGTGCTTTCGATGTTTTTCTAAACACCGAGTAAGTAATTTATCATACGAACTCAACATTTTTTATTCTTGGTGCTGGGAGAAATGTATGAGAAAGTTTTTTTTGCCGGGAGTATTTTTTCTAAAGTATTAAAAATATAATAGAATAAAATTATCCACAACTTTAACCTCCTTTAAGGTTCTTTGAAAATTTAATATCATTAATACCGTATACACATACAGAAACCATCATACGAAATTTCGTGAAATTCTGATAACCCAATTTAGAGATATCAAGCAAAATAGGCATATGTACAGAATTTGGTCATCTCTTTTTGGATTCAGGGGACCTTAAAACGTCAAAAAATTCGAAAAACTGAGGCATAGGATGAGGGGTTAGAGAAAGGAGATCAATATTAGTACTTTCCCTCTGTTATATTGTAACAGTTGAAAAAGTAATAATGAGAAATTCCTGAGCTATAGAGGGTGCTGTGCACTTGGGGGAAACCACCTGGATGATTGTCCGGTTCTCTCTTCTCTTTAAATTGCATAAAGGAATTTAGGTTTTTTGAAACAACCGTCACTTAATTCTGGGTAATAGAGTTCGAGCAGTCTTCCCAGGGGTCTATTAAAAGTCTCCATTTCTTCTGAAGTTCTTAAATGAATTGACAAAACTGAGACAAAAATAAAATTTCTAAAATAAAAATAGACTTTGTCGTGATTCGCAACACTACATCCTCTACTGCAGCTCTTCCGATTCACCTCTCCTAACTCATACAGCAGCAAGTAAACTTTCGAATCGTTCTCCTCTCCACCCTGGTGCACTGTCAGCGAACTGTTGAGATTCAAAAGAGAAGCCATTAGAATCACGTCCAACAAATATTCAGTTGTTCGTCGTCCCTGGACGCCCAGTCACTTTCAAACTTTTCGACGACGATGCACGCCCGTCGCGGAGTCCAGACACGTCCCCAACGGTGCAATAAATATTGATGACGTCGTTTTAAGAGCCGACGCCTGAAAACAAAATGAAGTATGAAAATGGGAGAGGGAGGTGGAGGCCAGGTTGAACTGGATTTACCGTAAATCGTACGTGTCCGAGGACGTGAAATCCTCGATACGATAGCAGAGAAGGGAGTAAGTAACTCCTAGAAGCAGAGTTAAAGGAGACAAACGACGGCTTATTTTCCTTCGTTCCTTTCGCTCTTTCCTCCTCCTTTCACCATCTGCTTTCTTCCAATCATCTCGACGTCCGTGCAAATCTTCTTTCTTCTTCGTGACTTTCTTCATCTTCTGAAATAGAACATTGCATAGTCATTAGTAGTCTTATTCTCCAAACTCCGTCACCAGAGTCTTATGTTCTTTTGAATGTAAATACTCAGAGAAGGCAAAGTGGTTAAATCTCGTTCGACCGACCGTAAATTGTCGCTGAATACACAGTTTGCGTGGTGAACGTCGTCAAAGTTTGCAAACGACACGTGGAACATTAAGATTACTTGTTGACGCACTTTAATTCGCGCTGCTGCAGGCTTGCTAGGAGCATAAACCCCTAGCGATGCTTCGTCAGGCTTCCACTACAAATTGTATACCCAGGGGTCTTCGCACGTCAAACAACCGGCAAAGCGAGGCAACTTGTTGTGTAATTTTATCCTAGAACGCCGCCGTGAGCATCGCTTGATGAGTCCTCGCCATTCCTTTCGTCTAATCTTGTTTTTGCGGGTACAGTCGAAGTGAACAGCCTTCATCGAATGAAATCCTTCGAACTTCCTGTCACAGTAAGTTTCTCTCGCCTCTTAGAAAATGTTTTCCCACAGTTACGAGGATGTATCGACGCAACATGTGTACGTTTATATGTATGTAATTTAGTTCGAAATTCGAAACGGTACCGACATTTATCTTCAGCGTTTTTAGGGGTCCACACGCAATCAATAATATTGCCAGTACTTTTCGAGAATAACAATATTATTGAACATGAACAGTCGACATTGAAGGCATAAGGTTTGAATATTGAAGAAACTTCGATTTTTGTGACCAACCAAAAAGAGTCAATGCTGGTAATCGGGATGATATCGACAATACAGCTTGCTGCAGACGAGCGGATTTTTGCCGCTGCGTCTATTCGCTGCTGTGTTTGAGCATCAGAGACAATTCCACTTTTGAATTGGGAAAAGGAGGAAAGACATACAAACGCTTTTTTCTTGTTTTCCCAGCTCAAAAAGAGAATTGTCCTTAATGCTCAAACACGGTAGTGGATTACCGCAGCGGCAGAAAACCGTTCGTCTGCATCGAACCTGATATTGATCATTTGCTATTAAAGTTCAATATCCAAAATCAATATTTACACTATTTAAAATATACGTTCAATTATTTACTTTTTTCGATTCCTTTAATCGATATATTGTCACTATTATTCATCATATGCGATCTCAAAACATTGAAGCGAACTGAGAAAATCACTGTTAAACTGAATTAACGCTAACGACTGCTTGATGCCACATTGACGTCATTTTAAGCGATTTTCGCGAAAATAGCTATCGTCATAGCGTTAACAATAAAATTTGGGAAAAGTTGGGAACGAATGGACAAAACTGTACTTGTACTTATACTTGTACTTGTACTCTCTTTCGATGCGAATATAACCGGACATTGCATCAATAATTTAATTGCGAATGTTAGTTATTACTCTAGTTCCCTAGATTTTTTTCTTCTATACTTTAAATTTAGATCTTATCTTATCAGATTCCTTTCAACAGCTCTCTAACAATTTTATCCTATTTTGCCCTCTTTTCTTCTATATTTTTTAACATGGTAGTTCTGCTGTTTATATCTATTTCTAATTATAAGCCTTATACTTTATTTACGTTATTTACTTTATTTACGTTTATTATTATTATTGCGTTTTTGAGAATCCCTACTCTTTCGAGAATCCGACTTTTTCGAGAATCCCAACTTTTTCACGAATCCCGACATGTCGAAAATCTCGAAACATTCGGGAACCCGTCCTGATCCCGAAAAAATGTTCTATTTCCGACTCAACCCGATACCTCGGGTTCTTGCACACCTCTAACTGTTATTATTGATCGTGCGTGGACTCTTTTTAACACTAAAACTACCAGAGGAGTAAAAATAAACCATACGTTCTTATGTTTTATGTACACTGAGTGCCTTGAAGATATCATTTTTTTAGATACACCGATGCATAAAAGTATGTTCAGATTGTATACAATTCCATATTATTAAATTTTCCTTCTGATAGTTTTATCTATCTCTATCTCGAATCATTCCGAAGATATAATTTAGAATTAAGAGCGTATTCGAATTAGAAACAATTCTCCCATTCTCCTTCATGGAGGTAATTAGCAACTCTTGTATTCATTTTTCGCGATATGTGATGTTGATCTAGGTTATGACCTTATACCAGACTAGCAATATAACCCTTTTTCACATTTGGGTCATTCTGTCGTGTCGCAGTATTAATCTTTGATTAATTAAGTCTTATACTAGAAAAATTTGAATACGTACAACACGTATACAATATATCATTTTAGTTGCTTTCTACATAACGTACTACAGTAGGACTGATTGGTGCGATTAACAAATTAATGTATTTATATCTAAGAATTATCTTTGTGATAATGTCCAGTAAGGGTTAAATACTTTAAAAGCAGATACTAATCCATGAATTACTATGTAGGTACACAAAATCTAATAATAATAATTTGACAGCCATGCACAATTTGCGATTGGTGACACAGTGTTATAGTTAGGAAAATAGGATTTCTGTACGTGGGTCCTAATTTAATGGTGAAAGGCTATATAGTATTTACGGAATATCTAAATTTAATTGATACTATACTATACACACACTTATATCGTTTAATACTTTTCAGAAAATAGTTCATCTTTTTTCCTCATTCTTTAAAACAGTAATTCTACCACATAAAAGAAAAAAAATGTTACAAAACTTGTAACATGTCATTTGACAAGATCTCGCCATCCCTTTCGCTTAACTTCATTTTTGTGAAAGCAATTGGGAAGAGTCTTCGTCAGACAGAACCCTCGAACTTTGAGTCGCAATAAATTTCTCTCGTCCCCTGAAAAGCGATTTCCAATAGTCGCGACGATGCGACGCGTTCACGCTTAGAAGCATTTCCAAGCGACAGGTTTTACGACGTTGCATTGTGAAGTAGATCGTAGCACTCTTGGGGCATGTAGCCGAGAGATTCGATCTCTTGCTAGTCGTATTTGACAATCGTTAGATTTTATGTACGTAGGAATGTTAGTTTCAAAAGACCTTATCGAGTTCAGAAACTTTTATTCGAAACACTTTTTTTAAATGACTCACTGGTCGAAAGTACGAAAAGGTTATTTTCACTGTTCAAGTGGTCGCTAATGCGTCTGATGGTAGCTGATCCTCTTTCCTTTGCATTTCGTTATTGCTACTTTCGAGTCACGTTTCCCGCATATAAATTTTGCAACTCATTGAACACTTGACGTCCGCTTGAGTAAGCGATTTCAGATCGTGGAATCGTATTTCAGCTTGTTTTAATAATAATATGTTGTATGATTAAACCCGTGTTCCTACGTTTGCAATTAAGCGTACAATAACGTATGTATACCTTTTGTAAGCATAGTGCATTTAAAAAACAATTATTTTCAACCCTTTCACGTTAGATTAAAATCAGGAGGATGCTTTGACCATTTATTTCAATGCATTAATATACAATAATCAATATAGAGCTTCCACGTTTCGCATTATGTTGAGGATTTTTCTCATACTACATTATGATTTTAATATTATATCCTAACGAGAAATCAATACATATAAAAAAGTATGCGATTCCATCAATGCATTTGCATTTGCAGTTCTTCCATGCACCATTGCTCCTGTAAATCAGTGAAGTCGTAGTAAAATAAACTTTCAGCTTTTCCCTTTATAATTAGTTTCTATCCCTAATGAAATTCAAGATATATCTCGTTCAAATTGCGTGGCCCACCGCGTATTTTCCAAAAGCAATAAGAATCTCTTAAAAGGGTTAGGTTTACTCCCTAGAATTTAGTATCTGGCCTACTCGGTGAATGAACAAACTGGAACAGAATAAATTTGGCCGAAACCTTAATCCATCGAATTAGGGGTTCCTTGGACACGCTGCTTAGCGGTTAGAAACCGCACTTAATGTTCGGATTATGCTGTTCGAACGGAACACGCGATTGGGTGGCGTGCGCAGCAGATATTGTAAGCCGTACGGTGCCGTCTTAAACAGTGAGTAACCCCCAACGCATCACATTACACCCTCGCGTAACTTCGCAGTTTCCGAGACTATCCCTAGATTTGCATCAAGCGTATGGCTTCTTGTAGCTTTCCAGGAAACTTGGATTCGCTATGTTTGCCGAAAAATTATGGCAACAGTTGAGAATCGTGCACGGTAAATCGAGTTAAATTGCCTGAGCTAGGTGTTTGTTAAACCGCAGGTAGTGCTTCCGTCAAGTGGAAACATGGTTTAATAGAGCAATCTCTCCATTCATTTCGCGTATCAAGAGAAACTTGCAAGGAGGAGGAGGAGATATATTGTCGGCTAGGTATTGAGAAACACAAGTGAAAAATAGTACATGCATAGAACCATGTTCAACTTTTTGTGTACCTGTACTACTTAGATTAACGAGTACTATTTAAATGTTGATGTCGCAGAAAGTGATATTTATTAGTTTTTAAATTAAAATTAGTCACAATCACTAATGTAGTTCAGTAAATACAACGACTCCTGTTAGCCTGTCATATAATATTTGCACTACTTATAATAATGTAGCTTTCATCGACTAATACTTTAGCTAACGCTTATTAGTAAAATAATGCTTATGAATCCATGAGTTAAAATTAGTTACAATATATACTTTATAGGGTGTCCTAGTAAAAATAATACCTTCATTATCTTAAAAACTATAAGAGTGACAGATAAATTTTTTGCACTACAACTATTTGATACTAAAGGGGTTATCCTATGGTCATATCGATTTTTTTGTAGGTGAAGTGACTTGAGAGAAGATCATTTGTTTTTTTTAAATGACATCCTATGTTTCTCTATTTATCATCTGACAACAGTTCGCAAAATGAATACATGTACTTATATCACAATTCTGCGTGACCTTGACTTATAAGCATTTATAGTCGTCTTGAGATGTGTTATCAGATAATAAACAGAATAACATGGAATGCCATTTAAGAAAAGAAAACAGAAATTACCTTCATATCTCTTAATCGACTGCATTTACGAAGAAATCTATATGACCATATATTAACACTTTTAGTACCAAATAATTTTTGTTCGAAAAATTTTTTTGCTACTCTTACAACTTTTAAAATGAGCAAACTGCCAGTTTTCAGGAATGATTATGCAGAATCCTTTCTAGATCACGTTAGTATTGTTGCAGATTGTAACAATTCTTAAATTAAAAAAATAAGAATAAATAAGAGTACTTTATCATCAGTCAGATTCAAATACAACCCAATCGAAGAATAATAGATTAAGACACTACAGGGAATCGACCATGGGTCTTTTTACGTACTGATCTAATGTACTAATTGTGGACAGACTCCAACTAAAAAAGTAACAAGTACAATTTTCTACACAATATGAGGCACCCATTTATAAACAATCTGCGCCATACGACACGCAATATGTGTTGCTTATGTAATAAGTTAGTTGATGCAATAATCACTATCATACAGCACCACTTGATGTTTAAGTAAACCACAGTCTATTTTAACAACTGAGAATCTAATATTTCAGCATTCAACTGTAAGTTTTCTAGTTTTTGTAAAGTAAGTAGCATGATATCCAACTATATATATGTATAAAAGGTACATCTATTAAGTTACAATTTAGTGTATTCATCTTTAAATTTTTACCTGAAATTAAGATTAGGTAAACTATTTTCCATTATTTAGTCAAGTTACTTAGATTAAACCAAAAGTAGCTGTTTACCATTGATTAAACCAATGGTAGAATGTTACAAAAGCAATATCATTTTGAAAGGAAAAGAAAAGGATTCTGAGTAGTTTTGTATCTAATGTAAAGAACTCAAGCAAGAAAATATGATGAAATACACAAAATGCTGTATTTGGGTTCATACACCATGTATAGGAATACATACGAAATTTCAAAAATATTATTGATTAGATTGTTGAGTTTTATTATGAGTTAGTGAATTAGGTATGCTGACATTTAGTAATATATTTTATAGACTTATTGTTAAGAAAACTTCATCATTTTTACAATGTAATCCAGTGGTTCAATCTAGGAAATCAAAGGTCCATCCTAGGAAACCGACTGTTTTAAGTGGACTGATACCACAATTACAAAAATCGAATTATCTAACTTTTTATATCATATTTTGAACAAATCAATTATATTATCTTGAAGGCATAAGTAATAACATTTTTTCTGCTACCTCCTAAATGCTAAAAGCATTTTGTTAACAGCCTATAGTAGAAAATATTTCTTTGATGGCCTAAATTCGGCAATCTTCCCCTACTTCACTAGTAATACGTTTATATTCGTGAGTAAGAGTCAGAGAACCATAGCTCTTGTGAGTTAACATAAAGCTACATTTACGTCAATTATATTGTATGCTTCAGTGATGTCGAACAAATAAACACTACAAAGGAGAGTGGAGGGCGACGTTCATTACTCGGTTCCGGTAAATTTGCGCAAGCAGGGCGTGCAGACGAGGCCGAAACAATGCACGCAATATTCCTTTGTATCCCATAGAACGGGACCAATAAAGCGCATCTGCAGTTCCACGAGCTGCAGAGCTCGCTGGAGACACGGCAACGAGCAAAAACCAGGAGGATTCGTCTCATTCCGAATCCCTACCCTTTCCTCCGCCGGAGCGTATTCACGCGTGACTCTAGGCAACGTGAGCGTACTTTTTACGCACGCCGACACGTATGACAGCCTGAGTGCCCCCGACGCGACGAGGAAATGGGTTCATGCACGCAAAATGGACTGCATTATTGTTCACCGCATGGAAATGAGGGGAATCTGAATAGACGCCTGGGTCTCTCGGTGTTCCTTGCGAACACCGATCCGCGGATTATTCGAAGCGTATTGGGTTCCAGGAGCGGAATACGACACAGGGGATTCACAGGGTCAGGAGAGGGGGCGACTTTCGACATGCAAAGTGGCTTGTCATTTGTAGAGCGTACGTCGCCTGTTCGAGCTTGTTTCGCGTCGAGACGAACGCAAGAGGACTCTGAGGGAATTAAATGCAGGGGTGTCGAACAAGACATGTATGAAAGTGATGCGGAAGGAAACGTGAAGATTATTAGACTTGACCTAGATATAATTGTGGTGGCAGTTTGACACGCGTCGAATACACATTATGGATAATGTCAATACTGCAGGATTATTTTGGGCTTTAACCCTAGATAAATAAACTATTCTGCGAGAAACGTTATTACTAAACATTCGTAAAAATGACGGCGAAGTGTTTTTATTTAACAAAAAGAGTATTTTATAAAGAAGTAGGTCAAATGTAGTAAAAAAAAGTTACATGTGATACTGAATCTGTTAATTAAGCCATTTATTTCAAACTTTTGCATTAGATTCTGTACATATGGGAGCGTTAACTGAACTCAAAAGTGGTTGTACAATTTACAAGGGTGCTTTAAATCTCGGTAATTACGAAACCTCTAGAAAACATTAATCTATTTGACTTGAATAAGGTACTGAAATCAAAACTAGTTGCCCCATTTGTACAGTGTGTTCCAAAATACGTTAATTAGAAAATTGTGATAAAACATTAATATTTTAGATCGATTCACAAGTAACGTATACATGTAAAAACTAGAAAAATTAAACCGAAGGTGTACTTAGCGGGTCCATTTTATCAAAATCGTACAACCGACTTGTGGCGTCATGTGTAGTATCCTCGGTAGTATACAAATAACGACATTATTTGAATATACACTTCATGATCTTAAACCTTATTTAATATCTTTTGGATAATTGTTTGATGGCTTTTAATATCGTTTAGAGATTTAATGCTTGCTGAAGTTTATTTTTATGGGTTAATATTTTTGGCGGCTTCATATTTTTGGGGGTTTATACATTTCTTCAGTTTTATTTGTTACATCAATTTCGCATGTATATGATTTTGATAAGAAGGGCCTGCCAAGTACACCTTAGGTTTAATTTTTCTGGTTTTCACATGTATACAATGCTTATGAATCCATTTTAAGTATTAATGTTTTATCAGGATTTTCTAATTAACGTGTCTTGAAGCACACTATACAAGCGGGGCAACTACTTTGATTTCAGTACC
Source organism: Calliopsis andreniformis (assembly GCF_051401765.1). Lineage (NCBI taxonomy): Eukaryota > Metazoa > Arthropoda > Insecta > Hymenoptera > Andrenidae > Calliopsis > Calliopsis andreniformis. Next base: position 3,276,545 of record NC_135067.1, on the reverse strand, counting down.
TTCTTCAAGTCAAATAGATTAATGTATTCTAGTGGTTTCGTAATTACCGAGAGTAATTACTGTTGGGAGGTTTATTGATATCTTTTAGGTACTTTTCTCAGGAAATTAATTTTTTTGGAGATTTTCTGTGGAATTAACATCTGTTGGGTGTTTCTTTAGGCGGACTAACTTTTTTGGAGATTTTTTGTAGGTTAAATTTTTTGGTAATTCTTTGTGGAAATTAGAGTCCAAACCGAGTTCAACTACTTGGTGTTTTTACATTTCTAATGCTTTTTAGGGGGATTCCACTTATTTTTGCTATTGATATGTAGAAAATTATTATTTCTATACAATATAGTATTATGATTTCTGATAGTCTATTGTGATATGTTTTCTAAAATACATATATATATACAAGCATCTTTGGCACCTCGTGTCCAACGCATCTGATAAATGTTACAGTCATCAGCATGCATCCATGTAGAATTCTTTTGCTTTAGGAGACAAGTATAATTGTCTTTATGAATAGATTCGCCATGATGAAGTATAGCACTAATAACTTGGTACGCCTTCGAAGCTATTTACAATGTCGTAATAGGCACAGCTTTGATTTTATTAATAATTATTAATTTTTGAAACGATTATTAATAATACCTGGTTACTCATTAGCAACGTCTCATCCAAAATTTAACATTGAATTAACTCACTGTTTATTATGTAACAACTTCCCTCATGTTCCTACAAGAATCCTCGATTTTTATATTTATTGCTTTTGTTATTTGTTTACTATTATTCTTACATATATTAGCTTTTATTACTATTATTACTAACCTTGTCGTTCGAAACTTGACAGATTTTGACAGCTTCCTAGCTACGTAGCTGAAGTCATCTAGCGGTAAGAATATGAAAGCCAGAAAACCACCTAGCGGCAAAAATGTGAAAGCGACAAAAAAGTATCCCCGTCGGACGAAACTGAACATCTTAAATTATTCTTGCACGTAAAATTAATATCTCGATATCTCCGCTTTTCCTATCTCAATTTACATGTGTGAGGCCTCATTTTTCGTGGACAATGATACTTAACAATGTGGCAATCGTTAAAATCCATTACACAGAATGTCAAAAGAATAAATCACTATGAAGGTTTTTGGACGTTTTGGTTGCAGAAAAGATACACTGCTAGCGTCACGCGCCACTCCATTACTTGACGCGAGACGCTGCCGCATTTCCTGATAACGTGTGCTGAATTGTGCTGTATTTCATTTCTCATACGTATATGTATGTATATAACTGTGGTATCGCAAAATTATAAATAATATACTGGGTATTCGACGACATGTATCAGAAATTTTAAGAAGTGACTCTACATGCCAAAATAGGATAAAATTAATAATGGTGAAATTATGTTCATGTTTCATTTCAGAATTATTCATTATTAAAGATACACCTAAGAAGCGTGTGAAACGAGTCTGATGTAGGGTTTATTCTACTGTTTGCGTGTACTGCTTATTAGATTCGTCGCAGTGAGGTCAGTAGAATGAGTCAGTAGAATAAGCCAAATTGGAAGCATTTGACAGATCGTAAGGTATTGTCCAATTTTCTAAAGTTGAGCCCTGGTGGCCGAGACCTCTGACTTGCAATGTTGCCGCTCTTCTAGCTCCTGAATGGCACTTCTCTCAGGGAGCACACACCCTGCTCAACGGGTCTTAACCAACTATCTACGTTTGCTCAGTCCTGGGATCTTACCTATTCGCTGTCTTTGTCTGTCGTCTATCGTTTTTTCTTTTTTACAGGCCCACTCAGCGTTTGTTTCATGGCGTCTAGGGAAAGTGCTGAATTTTATTAATAATTTATGGGGGCCTGTGGCACACGGAAGAAATGACGAACAACTCCGAAAATGTTGCCTCATAAGACAGCACGACTTATGCGAGTTTATGCATTAGAAATATACTTATTGTAAATATAAGTATGTAACAGTTATTCCAATAATGCTTAAGGACTAAATAATATAAATAACACCCTGTTATTGATTTGTAATACACTTTAAAAATAAAAAAAAAACACACTGTAGTAAACAGTAAATAACAAAAAAGATGGAAGTCGCAATATCTCTGAAACAGTGAGAAACAAAGTTTTGTACATTTAAATCACTGTTACATAAAAGAAGTATATTTTTATTACATAAAATAGCAGAATACTATCTGATCATTTTTATATATTTACTTCCGCGAAAATATTTCTTTCCATTGTTTTTTACCGCGAAAAAGTTGTTCTTTCTTTTTTTTGTTTAACGTGGAAGTCTATCCTAATGTCTAGTATGTAATTCTTGTTTAGCCAATTTTACATTGTAGACAGGTATTGTACTCGACTGAATGGTGTCATTTGTAACTACAGACAAGTTCTACTATTTAAACCCACTCTTGGCCAATGGCACCTCTTATTGTAATTAAATCTGTACACACATACAAATTGTTTCTTGAGTATATGTGAAAAAAGTAAGTACATATGAAAATTTCAATCTAAAATATTCATTCTTCTCAATTAAAGTGAAAGAAACGGTTTCGATCAACACGTTTTCATGAAAAACGGCAAAAATATGTTTCAGTGTCCTATGTGCAGTAAATTAATTCAAAATAAGCTAAACGTTTAATAAGTTAAACGTCTTTAACTACTTGCAATTTTATTTAGATCCATTTAAGATTGTGTCGTGATCTAAATCTATTTCATTTGTAGAAAAAGAAAATATTCGATTTGATACGGGCGTCATTGCTTGAAGTTATCTACAGACGAAGAAATCTGTTTTAGCGAGTTTATGAGAGAGACGAATTTTCTCTTAAAACTAGAAAGAGAGATCCGATCTACTGCACAATCTAGCAACATTACAGGAAATACGTTTCTGACATTGGATCTCCCTCAGAGTCAAGCGTCGATCGCCTGCCATGCCCAGGGCTCAACTTTAAAAAGTCGGATAGTAATTTTATTTAATGCACCTTTTGTTAAGCTATTAAGAAAGAAGTTGAGTTAGCTCACCATGCAAAAATTCCTCCACATTAAGGAAAATAAACTCACTCGCTATGGAAAATTATATTAACTTTAAAGTAAAACAAACTATGTAATTCGTAGCTGCATTTGTTATATCAATTTATTATGAAAATTAATTCGCCTGTAACAAAAATAAATTATGCCGTTCAGAAATTTCGATCAGTATATGCCTGATTCGTACCTGACTGTTTCTATAGTTACTCTAATGAAATCAGGCTGCGTTCGCATTTGATCAGTTGCAAAATATAATTACTTAGTTACATTTTATAGAAAACGTATTTATTTGCTTTTAAATTGAACTTACAAGTATAATACATAATTCAAATTATAATAATATAAAAAAGTACGATATAAAAGAACTAGTTTTATTTTTATACGTTAATCATAAGATCACAAATTATCCAATTTTAGAACGTCAGGATAATGAATATTTTAAAAATAATATAAGTTATTTTTACTTTTTTCTTATATATAGCACCACTGATCAATTTTTACAAGTGCATGAAGATTTTTGAGTTACTCTTTCTTTAACGAAACAGTATTTCAAGATTAGAAGTATTTGCTTTATTTTTACTCTACGATACATTATTCAACGCATTTTAATTAAAATATGAGGATATTTCTTCCAAGTTAGAGAAGTAAATTTATTTTTCTTTTCAGTTATTCAGTAAACAATATCTTAAATAACATTTTGCTGTGTTTCGCGCAATTTGTCAGTTCATCGTTCAACGTCCATCAACATATTCTCTCTAGAAGTGATTCCCTCCCTCTCTTTGTTGCGGAATGATGTTCTTCTTGCCAAGTAACACATAATGCGGGTCCCTGATCGCTTTTTCGGATCCATTAATTATTTTCACACTCGTTCTATTAGCTCGATTCGCGAGCAAAAGCCGCTTGACACTCTGTTTACGAGTTCGCTGTGTTTCATTAAGCGGATTTGAGGTTGTTACGCCAGTCTCGTAATTAATGGTCGTCGTAAGGCACGGGTATGACACGCTATTTGTGTATTTGCTTAAATATTTACTCTATAATTCGAAGAGTTGGAGGATTTTCTGCAGCACTGTTAAACAGACATATTTTTTTAATGACTACGCACAACTGGACACTAATAAAGCTCATTTTGCGAATATAATGTACAGTTTTAATTGAATTGCAATTTCATATAGTTACTTTCTTGCCATCGATTGAAAAATTTGCGATAAATTATTCTTTATAATAGATACATTCTATAATATAAAATAATAATTTTCAATTCATTTGAATAGTAGTTGAAACAAATGGTCGCCAGTAATTATTTTAAAAATGTTGGACTTTAAACAAAATTTTTGCCAATTTTATATAAAATAAGAAGCTATATATTTTAATTCATGTTTTTCTTTAGTCAAGTATACACCATTTGTTTCTACAATCTTTTCCTATCTACAGAGTAATTTGAAAATTTCATGTTCCGAATGAGCGTCAGATTTTTTAGTAATAAATCAAAGTTAATCTTATGTTTTCTGTAATTAACTTATACATGTAGTGTATAATACAACTTCACCAAAATTTGTCATTATACTACTTATTAGGTATCAGATCATATTCTGTTTATATTACTTGCTACGTGACTAACCAATATCCAGGTTTGCACTACTCACTAGGCGGTTGATCATATTCGAGGTTATACCACTTACTGAGCTTCTCATTAAATTCAAAGATGTATTACTAGTTATTTATATTACATAATATTTTTGTAATGCACCATGTACTACTCCATTTTGTAAAAAAAAATGCTATATGAACATGGATTATTTGGTTCTCAATTTTCAAGTTGCTAGATATTGAAAGAGACCGGCTGTCATAATATAACATTCATTTTGCGTGTTCAAAGTAATCAAGTAGCGGAACTTTCAATTTAAAGACTCTTGACGCTATACTTTATTTTTTTTCATTTTTTTCTTCATACTTCATATTCCATCTGTTTTATATTCAAAGGTTATTCTTCATCTTTTACGCTATATTTTAATTAACCTTTTCAGTATTATCGACACACGTCGGTAGTAGTTATTAATATACAAGACGTAACAAATATAACCTTTAACATTTTAGTGGACGGTAAGAGATCCAAATTGGAGCAAGAAATGTCCTATGATATAGTGTCAAATCTGTCTCTATTTTGTAATAATAATACTTGAAAGTTAACCTATATGCTAAACTAACAATCAGAGGATTCTATAATCTTGCAAATGCAATTAAGGGCAAAAAAAACTTGATACATTTTGTTGTGTCTCCTACGGTTCAACATTTATAAAGCGTTAAAAATCCAAGATATTTGCATGAAACTGATATCGGGTTTTTAAAGCTTTGTAAAAGTCAAACCATAAGCAATACAACAAAATGTATTAAGAATTTTTTTCTTTACTTCCTCCTTTCAATCCACCTATAAAATTACGGAAGCTTCTGATTGTTAGTTTAATATATAGGTGCATCATCTTCAAGGTATTATTATTGCAAAATGAAGGCAAATCACACTATGTCCTATGCATCTTCAGCTACTCATTAAAATACCCATAGCTGCATTTGCTACACCATATATGTTACAATTCAGAGTCAGTACCGGAAAGATTATACTTTTCAATTCAGAATATTTTTTAATTAGCCAAAGATTTGTTTAAATGTCTCTCATCGTTGATAAATCGTGCCGAATTTCGTTCTTCTAGCTATTGAACCGATTCTTTCATAGAGATTAATTTTGCAAAGTTGCTCCCGCGTTCGTGCCAAAAATTGACGATATCGGAGATTGCTGATCCCAGGACAGACCGTTCAAATTGGGTGAATGTAAATTAAGTTACGATCCGTAAAAGTTTCGCAATGCATTCGAATGACCGTAATCCACTTTTCATGTCGATACTTGGGACAGAAAGAAACAAAGACCCGATTGTCGTCAATCTTTTTTCCCTTCCCATTGTGATGTGAATACATGTATGTGCAAACTGTTGAAAGAATTGAATAGAGATTCGGAAATGAAACAAAATTACATGTTTTTTCCTGGTTTTACTCTACGCAGTAAACAAAGAAATCACTGGCGGAAACAACTATTTTCGCATACATACCGCCTCGGAAATAAATATCCTGATTTTATGGCGAATTAATATTATTTTGCAAGACATGTGTGATTCACGTTAATTTTAAACAAATTACACAATTTATGTGGTTTTGTACGTTCACGTTTTCACAGGATAACTTTAGAACCCTTTTGTGGAAGAAATTAAATCAATTTGAAGAATATGAAATTTAGAAACCATAAATTGTTCTAATTAAATTTTTCGTTTCTCATAATCATTCTTTTGTTTATTTTGAGATTTTAAGGCATTCAATTTTCATGGTCAATTTTAATTACTTCATCTTATAGAATCTTCCTTATTAAATTTTCATATTTACTTCTTAAACTATTTCCACATTTTAAGTTTGCAAATTAGTGAATTAACAACCGAGTTCGAAGTCTCAAATCCATATGTGAAAACGTAGCTTTAAGTATCTCATGCTTCGCGTACTAATGGAAATCTGACCTAAAATAAGTGAATCTCTATGGTCTCCTCCATGTATTTTTTCCTTGAATAAAAAAAGTTAACTTTCCATAAGTGCTTGAAGTACATGTTCTTTGCAACGTGATGTGGAAACGTGGCTTAAGATTGTCGGGTATAAAATTCAGAACCAATGTAACGCTTAACAATTACATGAGGAGGCTCGTATCTCTAAATGCCACTTAAACTCGCCAAATACATGGTGTTCCTATTTCATCGTACAATGTAGTAAATAGCTACGAGTAATTCAGTTGAACGTTCCCATGACAAAGTGCTACAACTCTGGAAACGATCGTTACAAATACACTTACAAAGTGGGGAGAAAAGTCGGAGAAAGATCTCTCGACACGTTCGTTGCAAAGGCACGAAGTTGCATTTGCAGAAAATGTTTTCACGTTGGTTTAATCCTCCTGTAACGCTACCACTTTGGTTGTTTGAAGAATTCTCACGAACCGCTGTAAACGAAAAGTACCCAGAGAAATCTTCAGGACGGGTTGTTAACTGTAAAACTACGTCCCCGAAACTTTTGTACGTAATTTTTCACTTAATCTCGCGTTAATCCGACGACAAACGGTGAAGAAACTTTTTAGAGACTTAACTGCGCCATTTTCTGTTACCAGAGTTTCTCGGCTGATCTTATTTTCACAGTTTACGATTATCGCTTACAGTGCTCATCAAAGAATAATTTAAAAGTTTATACGGAAAAAGAAATATCAGGATATTACTAGAAATGTTACTAGATTCACCATTCACTGTCACATGAAATAAAAAAAATGTCTAAAAATAAATTAGTAAATCAGCATAAAATAAAATCTAGAATTAACATTGATTCTCATATCAACTCTTGTATAATGTCGTGTTGCTTTGAAGTCACAGAGTAATATAATCGATCTTATTTTATTCTTGGGTCACTAAGAGTAGTTTTTATCTTGATTTTTCTAAAATTATATTATACACGTTGGGGCAATAACGTTGACCAACATGAATGTCTCTATTATTTTTAAAGATATAGAAAAATTTGTAAAACAAATGTTATATTGTTTGAAAAGGAATTATAAAATCACAGTAATAAATACCGTACAAGTCTTTTTGGCTGCGTCCATATCATACAACTTTTGTTTGACATCTTTCTTCATAGGTATTTCTAAAACTAATAGAGACATTCATGGTGGCCAAAGTTATTGCCTCACCCTCTATATATGTAGAGGTATACAAATAATCAACCATATTGTAACTTCAGAGTTACCAACCATTTTCTAAACCAAAAAGTATGAAATTTATAAATTGATTGTTAATTCATAACTGGAAGTCAATATTTCCTAGTTCCATATTAAATAATTGTTTTTTATCCCTGAAAAAATTGGATTATAGAGGGTTAGACATTTTAACACCATTATCATGTTTTCTTAAAAGAATTCTTTTTTAACTAGAAGTCGAATTTGAGAAACACTTATCACTTGTAATAATATACATTCTGAAAATATATAACAATACTATTCTAACTGCAAATATATTTTAAATGTATGTCAATAATTATTTTACGAAACTTTGTTACTGTAATTCTCCGAAAAATTTGCCTGAATCTTCTCCAAAAACTCACTGAGAGGTTCTTCTAAACTGGGAACAGTTTGTTTCAGGCACCATCTCGCTGTCATCGGGCACAGAATGATTACGGCGATGATGGTTATCGTCAAAGGGGCAAGCAGCGCCCAGACAACCTGAAGAATGTCCTTGCCATTAATTTCAGTGCATAATTCTATGACTTGAAGGATCTGAGTAAGGGAAACCGTGGAAGTTTCAGCACTTTCAGGAAATGGCAATTTATTTCACAAGTCCTCCGTCGAGACACATTTTCAGTTTACAATTGCCAGGAATTGTATTCTTCATCACAAAACAGTCAAATTTACCAGCTTTTAAATATTGAAAAGTTTTGATTTATAAAATTGATAACTTTGATTTAGTAATAGAAATAGATTTTAATATTTCAATAAAGAGATAGTTTTGAACTCTGAACGTTAACCATTAAGAGAATGCTTAAGTCACACATGCAAAGTGAAGCAAAGTATATTCTTCACAACTTTTACATGAACTCTTTTCTAAGGATTACGTGTGTCGTAAAAATGTCTTAAGGGGGTACAATAGTCACGTGACTTTTCGAGATTGATAGATCTACTGTTACAGTTTTCATTATAGGAATAATATTACCTACAGACACGCGGCTGTCTAATAAAGGTGAGATGGAGTCACCCTATGGTTCCAAACTGGAAACGCGACTTAGAAAATTTCCCCCTCCATTACATATACATATATTACTATACCAGCCACGTATACGAGAGCTTGGCATTTCGGACAATTGCGAGAAGTCGAGAGAAAAGGCAGATGTGACCCTTACTATGTCACTCTTGAAACGTTGAGATTCAACTGTTCAAGTTGTCGTCAAGCGACACGAACCAGGCTCAATCTTTTCATTTGCCCAAATATTTCCTTTTTTCGATTTGTAAAAGGGGGCAGCGACGGATCCAGTCTTCAAGAGGCCTGAGACGTTTCAAATTTCTGGAGCCCCATTAAAATAAATAAATTATACAGAATATGTATTGCTTTACTTTTATGCAAAATTAAATATACATAAAATTAAGAATATTTAGGTCAAGCATTTGAAAAAACATCTGTTTCACATTTATCGCGATAATAATGTAGCCATATAATCCTAACTAAAGGTATTAAAAGGTAACAATAACTCCGTAAACTGTAGTAAACTATCGTCCGATTTGTTTGAAATTTTTTACAGTGGTTGCTAATACTATTTTGTTCATTTATACGTGCGGAATTTGTGGTTAAATGATGTATATTTGCTAGCACCTGTGCGTAAATCCGTTACTGATGCGGTCCCCAGAGATTTTTATGAAATTTTAGAAGACGAATCTTTAGATCAAGTGATGACATTCTGCAGTATACCTCTATGAGCATTTTTTGTGAGCAATTAAAACATTGTCCGTATATATGTACTTAAAATAATGTATGTATTAAAATAATAACAATAGTCTCAAGGATGGGGAAATTTTCAGTAACTCGCATCGCCAATTTGGATATCACAGATTCCGTCTCCACATTGACAGCCTTCCAAATTAGAGGCCTCCTGGTTCGCAAAAGCCCAACTAAATTTGTCACATTTTTTATTCTGTTTTATCAATAACCCGGCAAAAAGCAATACTGTGATATGGGTTTACGCCCTGCGATTTGTCGCCCTTGTATGAGAAGATTTTGATCTGGGAAAGGGTTCATTTGAAAGAAAAAAGTTTGACGGAGCGCAATCAACTCGTGATTTCATTCAAAACACTTTCTAAATCACAGAAAAATGTTTGTATTCCATGGCTGTGAATGATAGATTTTTGCTCCACTTTGTAACGCTCGTATTACTAAATCTGAGCAGAATTTCGTTAAATCACGAATTGACTGTGCAGCGTTGAACTTTTTTCTTTCGAATGAGTCCATTTCTAACCTAAAATTTGTTCATGTAAGGACGAAAAGTCGCAAGGTATAAACCCATGTTTTTGCCTAATTTTGTCGGTAATGTCGCCGCTCTGACGCATTTGATTGTACCCCCTTAAGTCAAATCTTTATGAGAAAAGTGTCAAACGCAAAACACATATAATGTTAGATTTTAACAAGTTTAAAATGGACAGCAAAAGACTTTTTGCAGACACTACTAAAGCATACAAAACAGTTCCTACGTATAGATTAGAGGTGCAACGCGTGTATAAAGCTACATTTTCACATGTACAATGTGTAATATGGAGCATAATTAAAACAGAAGAGTCGGGTTTTTCTTTGAAATTAAAATGGAAAAAAGAAGTCTTCAGCCATGTTCTCACAAAAATAACACAAAAATTTAAAAATTCACATTTGAAGGATAATCTTTGAATCAATTCTACTTTTGAATGCAAAAAACATTGTTACGTACTTGAATTAACTAATAACGAGGCTAACGTGTTTATTTTACATTTTAATTAACCAGAAACATACAGGAAGAAAACGAAAAGAGAAAATTGGGAATAAATTATCATATAAAAGAACGGAATGTCAATATTAGTTAAAAATAGATGAGGATACGAGTAAAATATGCGTTTAATATACATACGTAAGATATCCAGGACACAATTAGCCAGCCTAATAATATCGTGCCAGCTGTATTCAAGTATGGCGCGTACTGGGGTCGTAGTATACATTGCAAACACGGAAATTTCGCGCTCAAATCTGTCAGAATGACCTCCAGCTATATCACCAGGTGCATGAAAAATTGATAGATCATAAAACTCAATTGCTGAATGTTTACGAGTGTACGCCTGTCGCTTTAGTGCAGTCATATTTGAACCATTGCAGTATTATAATTGTTTAATATTTTATCATACAGTTGGGCCTACACTATCTAACAAAACATTGTTATATAACAAATTTGTTTCTATTTTGTTATATAACTTGTTTCTATGACTTGTTACTTCAACTTACTAAAATGCGTCTACATTATAAAACGTAACACGCCATGTAACATATTATAAAAGCATGTTTTATGCCAAAATTACTTAAGGTAGGTCTACAGTACATGTTATATAACTTTTTAGAAAACAAAGCAGAGTTATTATATATACGCTTTTTTCTCTTTTCTAAACAGTTATACATATAATTTTATTACATAACATGTAATGTAGACCCACCTTTATATCTTTTATTTTACTATATAGCATGAGAAATGGTATATAATATGCTTCATTTTGTTTTTTCGAACAAGTTTTATAACATAGTTATATAACGTATTATATGAATAGTGTAGACCCAGCTTATTGCAACGTATGTACTTCGTGCATACGTCACAATTTTAATTGATTGTAAAACGTGTAACGCCAGTAATATAATAATTTCTTAAACAGTTATGTTTTCTGATTGAAAGTATTTAATATAAAGAACAGAAAGAATAATTTTTTTAAAGAATAAACTTACGTCCATTTTCTAATATTACTACTTTTATGCAGAAGTACTTTCTTGAGAATTTGACATCACCAATAAAAAATTATTCATTTTCCCTCACATCATCTTTTGTTAGGGGATTCACTGTAAACGTTAATAATTAACCTCAATCCATTTTACATCTAAACTTAGTATGTAAAAGCTTAAATTGCGTAATAATTTCATCTACTATTAAAGAATTTTATATCTGTTTCTTTGGTTAAAAGCCTTGCTTCAGGAACTTTTAATTTACAGAGACATTTCCTTGCTCCGTTCTTGGTTAAAAGTAATTTATGTCTTAAATATATTGCAGACAATTTTTGAAACTCAATTAATGTATATAAATACGCAGAGTACTTTACCTCGAACACTGCATTGTTCCTATTTACACGTCCGACGTATATAGTTCCTCTTCTTCCTTTTTGAAAAATTTGTTACTTAGCGTGACGCCGAGTTTCGAGATAACTTAATGAAAAAATAAGCGAACAGCGTGGTGCCAACTTCGTGACCGCTCGTGGTAGTAATAAAAAGAAAAAACTTCTCACGCTATTGTAAAAACATTTCCCAAGCGAAAATGCCAACGATTTCCTCTCATTTCTACTTAAATTTCGTGGAAACCTTTAAATTGAGTAGCATACTTTAGACTGAAAACAAAATTAATTTTTCGGAAAAGCATTAGAAAACCTTTTTATATTTTAGTAGCATATATTCTGATGGAAACAGTTCCCTCTGCATTCGAATACTTGATAATATTCTCTTATTTTTATTGATTAAATTGCTAGTGCAATACAATTTCAAAAAGATGCATTATTTTAATGATTATGTAGTTTTCATTCTTCTACTAGAACAGCAACTGCTTCTTTATATACATTTCGGGATGTTTAGATGTTTAGATCAAAAAATGTAATTTTAATCTTTAACAACTTTTTACTAAAAATTCAATTTAAATAAACTTGGTTCATTGTTAATAATAACATTTAAGGCATACACTGCTAAATATATGAAAGTACAATTTATATTATTTAAACTTGGATATAATAGTTATATGAACTGTGCACTGTGCACAAGGGGTAAAGGAACATTTGTAATTGAGAAAAATTTAAATTAATGATAACTGTTATCAGAAGTAATTTCTATCGAATTCTTCAGGAATACAAACAACAAAGCTAAAACAAATAGGCTGTTGAATAATTAATAAAAAGAAACCTTTTTTAACAGTCATTGGTTTACTACTAAATAAATGTCAAATTAGATCATCAGCGACGTCAGCTTTGCGAATTTCTAATTAAAATTTCTCACGGAAAATTAATTGTAATTCTTAGCGACATCCGTGAACGCTCGAGCGCAGACAAAAAAATCCGGACAGCAATTTTTGTTAGCGGAAAAACCTTTTAGAAGTACCACTTCAACCCTTCAGGAAAGGGCTTTAACAATGTGACATTCGATTTCCTTTGAGCGACAGGAAGGAAGTTCTTACGAGACCTCGGAATGTGCATTCGGTTTTTATTGCTATCGGGTGTCGACGATAGCACTCAGTATACTGAATATCTTCGACATTTTCAAATCAAAAATGCACTTATCTCCCTTCAAATGTGCCCACGTTTTTACAATTTCTTTTATTGGAAATAGAAAAGCGAATGTTGAATAGATAGTATGGAAATTTAGAAGAAGGAAGCGAAAAAAAATTCACTGAGCTACTGTATAGTTAGAATGTAAAAATGATAAAATAAATCTATCGACAATTTTTTATAAATAAATCTATTGACAAATGTTTGTATAAAAAAAATTAGACTACACATAATTTGTATTGTATCAAATTGGAAAAGTAATCAAGGAAATATTTCTCATGTTAAGGAAACATTTTCCTTAACGCTAAAGTAGTAGTGCAATTTCTACATAGCAATCACCTCGAGAACGAAAACTGGTGATTTAAAAAATTCAACGAAGATCTTTCAGTAGAAACGTATATTTGAAAATAGACCGGCAATTTACGAAGAGTCAAGCAGCAGCCACTTCTTCCGGTTCGACGTTCCCATTATCATTCACCCCTTCAGCGGTACCTTCTTCTTTAGCGCTCGCGGCGCCATCTTCTTCTTTAACACCTTGGTCAGCATCTTCCCCTTCAACCTGAGAGGGGAACGGTTGTACTGCATCTCCTGCGACCTCAGTAGTTTCCTGCAGCGCTGTTAAGCCTGCCCACGCAGTTGTAGAATAGTCGATTTCCGGTTGCGTCATAGTGAACCTTGCCGTTCCATCCGTAAAACAATCCATTGTACACATTTTACTAAATGCACGCGACGTTAGTCTTGCACTCTGCTTCACCGACCACTGCGGACAGCCAGGCATTAAACATTAACTGGCCATGGGCTTCCTGGCCCTGTCTCTTACTCTTCTGGTTTTCTATCAACTTCTTAATCAACATATGGAAATATTTGTGAATTATCTCGCGAAATGAATTTTACTTTGTGTCTTTCTTTTAATCCAAAATATTTCGTGGAAAGATTATTTAAGCAGATACATTAGACTAATATTCTTCACAAATATTCTAGAAGGACATGTCACGTTATAAAAATATTTAATAGTATAATAGTTTGCAATAGTGGCCATTAAAATTGCATCACCATTCAAATATCAATGCTTTTAGTTTAACTGTCACATGAAAAGTAGCCGTCTGTATTATTTATCATTAAAAATTTAATCCTCCTTTTCTCTTGAAATTTGGTTTGTGTAATTTAGATTAGATTTGTATAATTTAGATGCATTTAAGAATGACCTTTATAGTTTCTTTCATATTCAACGAATAATATTTTCATCAATCGTTGCAAGTTTATTGGCCATTACGGTACATGAAGCTTTTAGTAATTGTTTACAAACAAGTACACATGATCAATTACAATGATCTTAAAATGTGTTCTCAAAGTCAAAGTCTAGTAATTTTGTCTTACGTATAATTGTCGCTTGGTTTTAGTTTCAGAAATATACACAAAGGTATTTCTAATAGCTACTATGTATTGCACTATTTCAAGGTTTGGACTGAGCTTGGATTAGATTTAGCTTACAAGTAACTTAGGTTTGGGTTACTTTAAAAAAAAAGTATTATAGAAAACTAAAAATTATATTAGCTTGTTCTGGTATTAATGGTATCACCCTCATATTCGATTGCTGGAAATTTATAGGTAACTGTTTGAATGACAATGGATATCGAATCCTAGTTATAAGCAATCAAATAAATTGCATTAATCCGAATAATCGTGCACATACCTACCCAAAATACAAAGTGCACTTAGCTAGAAATTAGAGGCAATATTCAATAGATACAATAAATTAACAGTGTCTACGCAAATCATCGAAATCGGTCCCTTGTGTCTGTTTGTAAATAATGACCAAGCTTTTGTTGCTAAAAGTGTAAGCTGTATGAACAATACAAATGGAAAGAAATAGAGGAAACTTAAATTGCGTTTAATTTAGAATTGTGATTAAAAACTTGATATGAAAATGGAATTTTATATTATTATAACAGCAAGGAAAACGCAATTTATTGGAAAAATTTCGGTAAAAAAGAGACGACAATTGCGAAGAATAAGATGTCTCTAAGTGAAAAGTGTAAAAAATTCAATTAAGTTATCTGTCGATTACAGTTTCTTCTCACTTTCCTCCGCTGATAGGAGAAAGGTAATCTCCAAAGTTCGTCGACGGTGAAAACGAACGGACATAATCAGCGTAAATATGATCCATGAGCGTCAGATATAATTCGTATAAGGGAATTTCAGAAGGAGCATAAAGTAGGTGATCTAATTTTACCAAATAACTCGGGCGACGGACCCCGGGACGACGGTGGATTACCAAATCGCGTAATAACCTAATATTTTAACGTACTTCCCTCAGTCATCCTGACAGTTTCCCATTTTCACTACCGTTCACGTCTCGCAGACCACATAAAACAAACTTGTCGGCGAATATTTAACGCATTCCTATTAACTTAATAGGATCTCCATTCCATTTTCGTAACGACATAATTTTCCGTAATTATTTCTAGCAACATCCTTTTACGTTCGAAATGACTCTAATTAAAAGATACTACTGTTTATGTAACATAAGATGACTTTACATTTATGTTATTTTAGTAACTTTTTGCTTTTGAGTTTACTTGCAGAGGGTAATAACTCTGTTGCCCGAAATACAATAATTACTCTTTCAAAATTAAACCATTGCTGAAAGACAATCTACAAAAGAAGAGCATAAAAGGTCTTACCAAGTATTTAAAACAAACCAAATTAATTCTCAAAATAGTCTAAATTAGTTCAATCCCGAATAACCGA
Organism: Calliopsis andreniformis; assembly: GCF_051401765.1. Taxonomy (NCBI): domain Eukaryota; kingdom Metazoa; phylum Arthropoda; class Insecta; order Hymenoptera; family Andrenidae; genus Calliopsis; species Calliopsis andreniformis. The sequence goes on along the minus strand of NC_135067.1, from coordinate 3,260,641 downwards.
GAAGTTAATGCGACTTAAAAGCACAAGAGAAAAAATATATACACAAAGTTTTCTGATGCTCTGTAAATAATCACACTTCACGCAATGTACCTACCATTTAACTTCAAAATGGAATATGCTGTGTTAAGCAAATCCTCTGAGCGTAGAAAAATCGAGAAGTCTTTTACCATTGTTTGACCTGAAGTTCTATTTCCAAAATACAGCCAATCAAAGTTTCAGGTAATTTAACTTCCGACTGCGCGCTATTTAAATCAGACAAGCAACTGTGCTTAAACTTTTATTACTCGTATTTCAAAAACGGAGTTCTAGATCGTAAAATAGTAAAAAGCTCTTCGACTGTTTTTAGCACAAGCAATTAATTTGTGCTAAAGCATTCCCATAATTTTAGGAAACTTCACTTTTAGACCACAACTGGTAGGTAACAGTGAATTTCTGAATACGATTTGAATAGTTTATCTGTACCCCCACACAACTTCACTTCTTATGCAAATATCAAAAAAAAAAAGAAATCGAGAAGGAATTTACCCACTTTATAGAAAATATGTAAAAATACAAATTAAGAATTTAAAGCCACAACAAGAAAAAAAGTATGGAAGAAATGATAAGAGGAATTTTCGTAGACAGGATTAAACTCTTTATTATGATAAATCCTCTAGATTGGCTAAAGTCACGATTCTTTTACGTGATGTGCATTTTGGAAAGATCATAATTTAAAGTCTTATACGTATACTCACAATGACTAATTTGCCAGACTGACGCAATAAGAAGAGTGTAAGGGGATGAATCAGGCTGATGCTAACTTCCATCAAACGCGAGACAGCCGCAATGGATACTAAAACTCCAGTCAATGCCAAGAGTATCACCAACTGTAATAGACTCGTTATTGCCTGAAATATTGAATGTAAAATTTCTGAATTGACAATACCAATTTTGTAAAATGAAAATCTTAAATCTTTAAATTCAACGATAGAATTTCGAAACTTTTAAAGTATTTGTTCTAGAATGGTAATATGGTAGAGACAGCTTTTATTCTAAGAAATAGAAATGGCCAGATTTCAAATTACTAAAGCAGAAATTTGAAATTTGTAAAATATCATTTTGTTCAATTCTTGCAAAAAACATTCGAATTTTCGTAACGTATAAATCAACATTCACGAACCTAAAGTATCAATCACATCATCGTTGCCTTCAGAATTATTCTCAACTGTGCAATTATGATCAGAATTAAAATTCAATTTAACTTTTAATTGTCAACTTCAAATTAATTGATTAAAAATTTTGCAAAGAATATCTTACTCTCATAATACTTTTTTATTTGTTACTTGCTCTACTTTAAGAGTTTGATACTTGTTTCTTTTACAAACATACAAACTTGTTTGAAAACTTGAAACAAATGTCAAAAAACTGAAGCAATTTTTCTGTAAAATCAACACTATTTAGTCAATATCTTGATCAATCGACAAGAATAATCAAAACGAATCAACAATTTTCGCTAACTCAAAATTCAGCTCAAATAAATAAAAACAATAGCGAATACTTTTACAACATTAGCATAATCTGTCCATTTTTTTTCACTGTTCTAAGGTTTCAAAAACTCTGCAGAAATTCTGGGATACTTATTGAGGTTTCTGTTTTAATATACTCTTTGAGTCAAATGTTTATAGCATTAATTAGAAAAAATTAATGTCCGGGAAAAGTTTACAAAAGAATTCGAATTTACTGCGGATGAAGTGAACCCAGTGTACCTACGGAGACTTAATTATTAATTCTACATAATAAATTTCAATCCTTCGCTGTTTACATCTGAACTTCAGTTTAACTTCCAAATTCTGTCTTACGACCTCGCCGTGCGTCATCTCCTTTAATCAATCTCCAAAATATGCGACCCTAACCTCTCACGCACCCATAACCCATTCCTCGTAAGCTGCTTTAGCGATAACCTTAAAAAGGAATTACTCATCCCCTTTGTCTCCAACTGTGCACTGGAAAGTTGCATAACTACCCTATGACGGAGGTATCAAAGTTATTCTCCAAATTTGAAAATAAAGGGGTAAAAGCGAGCAAAAGGCAGGGACGGGGGTCACAGGAAGCGCGCTTACGCAGAGGATCGACATGGCAAGTCCAGCGTGTTGAGGAGTAGCGAATGAATTGCTGGTTCCCGTCGATTTTTACGGACGAAAAGTCAATATCCAATTCATTTCACAGGGTCGAGCGAAGCGTTGAAGCTTCCTGCATCCTTTCTGCTCCCCTTTGTCCCCCTCGAGGCGCGCGAGAAGAAAGCGTGGAGTCCTGGAGCCAAGGAGTGGGAGACAGGTCACGGGGGGTTGGAAAGAGAAATTTGTATTCCAACGTTCGCGCGTTCCTTCGGCAGATGACACTCGACGTCTCGAGGGATCGGTCGGACGAAACAGAAGAAAACCGGAAATCCTGCGCGGTGTTCAGTTTCTGTCTTCAGCTTGGTGAGGCAGCCTCCGTTTATTTTCAAGCCAATCGGGGTTGCCATCGACTTCTCGACACCCTTCCGCCTTCGCTTCTTGGACGGGATGATGCACCCCCGACTGGTTGTACACCCGTAGTTGCAGGTGCTATGGTACGTTAGAAGGGACGATTTGTTACGGAGGTGACGGGAACTCGATGGCTCGTTGATCGAAAAAATTGGATCTCTGAGGGCGAGGAATTTATTGTTTGCTTGGAAACATTGGATATTGGAATGTGGAAAGGACGAGTTCCTTTTATCATTCATCTCGGTGAAGGAATTCGTTTGCTGACAGTGAGAGAAATTAACTGATTTGTTTTCGAAAGAATATGTGCATTTTCCTCATTTCATTACAGCTCAACGGTCCGATATTTTTTTCCGTTTTACTTCATTTTGACTATTTGGAGAACTTACTTCGAAAAAAGTTTGGACGTTAAAAATATATTTTCGAACGTTATACAGGTTTTTCTGGTGCTCCTTTAACACAATGATAGCTCTGAAAATGCTTGTACAATATATCAATAACTTAATGCACAGACGTTGTATGCCCACTTTTTGTCAAGTTTGAGATTTTATAATATGAAATCTAATTATTATATAATATAATATTTATTTATGATAAATCCTAAAATAAAATAGAAGTGGACGTACAAGATTTGTGTATTAAGTCATCCATAGCTAAAGTGAAAAACTGATAGCATTGCATTACACATATTAATAGCTATCTAGTACTCAAGAGGATTTTCAAAATTTTGAGAAATAAAAAGGAATAGCGATATGTTAAAGAAAATGTTTGTATATTTCCGCAGAAAAGTCAACTATCTTTCTTCGTAATTAAAAAACGAGGCATCATATGGAAAAAAGGGTTCGTTGCCAAATGCGGAAACTTATGATGGAGCTACATACTGTATTTGAAGTCGATTAGTCGAACACAACTCGAGCTATCAGGACCATCGTATTGAAAAATGTAATGTCGAAAAAATCGCATTTTTAAACTTCTCCGACAAGCTGCGGATTTATTTGTACTTGTTCTGTTCAAAACTACAATTACGCTAAAACGTCCCACAGACCAATACGAATTTTCTGCAGCGACAACGATTTTTTCATGACATTCTCTTTGCATCAATATCGATTCGTACACCATATCTGTTTTCTAAATTAGCCGCAAATTCGCTGCCGCTGCGGAAAATTCACGCTGGTTTGTGGCAGCTTTCATACTTCGAATTTTTTCAGGGGCTTGTTTTTAAATATTTATATGTATTATAAGAAGCTTCTCTGTTTATGTAAAAAAAATTGATTTTTTTAACTTTCAAGCGGTTATTCCTAATAACTTAATGCAACAGAACAGAACTCAAAATATTTTTTGATAGGAGTTGAAAATTTACTTCCGTTACTTAGAAATTCAGGTCCAAGGAATCATGATGTCAAACGTTCTCTGAATCGATAGAACGTTATTCAAAATAATTTAAAAATTTGCTAAATCTAAATAGTTGCTTGAGTTGATTCAAAATGAGCTATCTATTGTTCTGTGAAGGCAATAGTTTACTAGAATACCGGAATTTCATTAAAATTTTAACTATAAAAACTATAAAAAACAGATTTGACCCCGCCCTAGTAGCACAAAAATATTGAATAAATATTTTTTTCAAATATTGGAAAAATATTTTTTAAGTCACACTTTTTCATATGAGAAAAATATTGGATCTGAATATTGTATACATGTACAAGAAATATAAATTGTATGTTTAAAAAATATAAGCTATATATTCAGAGAATGCAAACGTGATATTTAAAAAATGTAAAGTAAATATTCAGGGGATATAAACTAGATATTTAAAAAATATAAAGTAAATATTTTAAAAATGTGAATTCAATATTTGAGAAATATAAATCCAATATTTAAATCTTCAAATTTATGAAAAAGTTATAATAAAAATTAATCGCTACATATATATATTCATTTAAAAAAATGAAGATAACCTGGATATCTCTAAAAAAAATGACAAAAAAACAAAAATTTTTTTGGCATTGTGTAAACTCCATTGAACCATTCAATTTCGTCTTTAAGACATTTGACGTATCTTTAAAAATAACAAAGATATTTGATACGCAAACGTTAGGTGACTCACTCTGTATGTAGAAGTAAGGTTTTAAAATGTGACCCCCTAGAGAATGAAGCCTCAGCATGTTGAATATCCTTTATGGTAAATGCGCCCTGTACAAACTGATAAAATGCACACTTATCCATCATAAATATTCTAGATGAAATTGTATTTCTGGAAAAGCAAACATACTAACATTATTACAAACAAACTATTTGCATTTCAAAATGAAAAATAACTTTTATCCTAATATGTAAGAATGTACAAACGCTTGGATAAAACAATCACATCGAGAGTACTCAATGATAAATAACCACCGTTCTATATTCCTCTCCTAAATTCCACATCCAAACACATTAGTGTCCATTACCACAAATTGGATCGATTTAATACCCAAACAGGTTATTCTGAAAATCAACGTTAAAGATTAAATTGTTCATTGAACTTAATACGGCAAAGTTGGATCACCATGAATAAATGAATTCGGGATCGATAACAAGGAAGGTGTTGGATTCCGAGTTTATGGAATTGAGTACAACACTTTTTAAAATCTAACAAGAGTTTATTCAACTAAGGTTGCGATGTCTTACAAATGTGAGCGTAGAAGTTTTGTACAAGAAAATCTCTCTCTGTCTGACGTTGCGTTTTCGGAGTCGATATATATAGGCTGTGGTAATGACGTGAAAGAGAGTGGGGAAAGGACAACGTAGAAGGAACTAGGAAAAGGGACAAAGGTACATGGTGACTAAGGTTGCTGTGCAAAATATTTGGAGAGGAATGACTAATGATGCGCTGGCGTTTACGTGCGATTATGTTTGACTGACGAGTACACAACAAAGGCATTTTCAAAAGGTGGTCAGACTTTCAGAAAATATTCATTTGAATAGAAGCAAAGAGCTCGGATTTGGACGATACAATGTCGAAATGCCTGATTTGAAAATATTCGACACTGCTCAAGTGAGAAATGTGATTACCGTGTTCGCAACGACCTGTTCGGGGATCGTTTGTCGGGATGAGCGATCAACGACCGTTCTGTACTCGGTCTCGTTGCTTCATCGACGATTTATTTGGTTCAATGTGGACTTCAATTGCACAGGAACAGTTTCATGCCAGTTGATCCACCGAATCAAAACCCCGACAAAATGTAGGTGTTTCGTTCGCGTCGGGCGATTAGAGGATGAGTCCCATCCCCTGCAGATTTCGAAGTGAGCTTAAAAAAATAGGGTCATGTTTCGATTAGGTTTAGACCGATTTTTGAAATTGTTAAACGTACATAGCTAGTTTACCATACAATTTTTTCGTAATTTCTGTCACGAACTTACCCTCTGAGATAACGATTAGTATAGTAGAACCTCGATTATCTGAAACACCAGAAGACTCAAATCTGAAGCACTCATTTGGAAGCTAGTTTGCTGATTTTTGGCAGACTATATACTGTTAAATAATTGTTTAACTGTCAATGAATGTCCTACTGAACTCTTATTGTTATTACATCAAACATTCATAATTTGAATAACACAAATTGTGAATAATAGAGATTCGGTTAATAGAGGTTTAATGTATATGTACATACCGCACATGTATTAAAAAAATTACACAACTCAAAAAAGTATGTTTTTGAGGGGAAGCAAAAAACTATTTATCTGTTTAGGAGAAAATTATTTATTTAATGCATAATATTGATATAAAGAGTAGGTTTACTTAATGAAATTTATCTTACTTGAATAATTAGTCTGAAACATAGTTATGGGTTACTTGCGTTAAATGATTTCCTTGTGATTATTTAGATAATTTGTAATTTACATTTGAAGAGTTCATTGAATAAATTTTATAATTTTAATCTTTAACAAGTAAATTTTTTATAATGAATAGAGGTGCATTTACCAAACTGATTTATATCTGTAATTTAAAAATGATGTTTTTTAAATTTTGTTACTTTTGAAATCCCTATGTGATATGTATAATAAACCAGTTTCCTTAGATTAGTTTGTATATTATGGAGTAATTAAAATCTTTTAAATTAAATTCAGGTTTATGTAAAGTTTCAAGTATGTAAATATCAAATATTCAAGTATTAAACTTTTAAAAATTTGTTTTTCTTCGTACTTTAAAATGTTCCAATATTTAAATAGTCAATTGTTAAAATATTCAAAATTTCTTAATATCTAAATCTTTAGCTATTCAAAGATTTTAATCTTCATGCGTAAACTTCTACTTCCAAATTCTTAAAGCAAAGTTGTCTACATTTAGCAACTACCGGTTAACACTACTGTAATATACTTACATAAATACACATAATTCTACCACGAATTATTAAATGTTGACTTAAAAACAGGGACAGATTTTGTTAAAATTAGTAATCAATTTAATTCTGCATGGCTATCTAGGTTGAAATATTTTATATAGAAACGAGAAATCAAGAGTTAAAACTTTATATTTATCATTGGAAATAAAAAATTGCAATTTTAGAATTTAGTTTATCATATTGCAGATCACGTCACTGCTTTATTTCACAAATCAGCAAGCGAGACATGAATATTCCATTTTCCTTCCATAAACTCATCTTTCACGGCGCTCCCATTGAATAACAAAAATAGCATTAATAGCTTTACTATGAGGTAAACAAATTAAATCAAGGAATCAATTCGAGGTTACGTTGATGACTAAAGGAGGTCACTGGGTCTTTCGATGGTAAGTGATTTAATCGATTAATTTATATCAAAATTACCAATACCTGAGGGATTATGTAACCACAAATTCCTATTGATCACTCACATCGAGGAAGTCGTCGGAAATTGAGGACACGATGGCGACGGCTGCCCGGAAGTGGTCAACATTTCGTCTTAACCACTGTAGAACTGTGTCTGTAGAGCTGACCAATTGATTATACATATAATACTCGGTAACATATAGAATGCTCTCAGAAAACTTATGCTCAATTAATAGTATGATAGTTACATTCAGTTGATTGTTCATTGTCAGAGAAACTCTGCATATTATCTTCACAGACGAGCTGTGACCACAGTCCTCTCCAGTTTCGTAACGTGCTACCATTTCTGATGATTTGCTTCTGTTATCGTCTTAAGTGTCACGCTTGCTTTTATTATGTCATCGTAGCCAGTTCCGTACAGTGGAATTTAGAGTTTTGCTTTTACAGAAAGCAAAACCAAGCAAAAATTTACATACAACCAAGCATAGTAGTGAGAAAGATACTGAAAAGAATTCCGAAAGCAAATTGCAGCGACACTGTCGCATATTTAATGGACTCTGCTTAGAATTTGCAAGAGCTAGGTTTTCAATACGGTCGCCTGAATTGCAGCTAGTTTTGGAAAAGAATTAGCATGATAAAAATATTAGTCGAATTAAATCGAATAAAAGTATGCCAAACTCTGTAATAACATAATAATAATTTATTTTAGCAATAATATATAATAATACTTTATTTTAGCAATAATATATAATAATACTTTATTTTAGCAATAATATATAATAATACTTTATTTTAGCAATAATATATAATAATACTTTATTTTAAAATAAAGTAATAATAGTGTCTCAGATTTTAACAGCCAAACTTTGTCAGTGTATTTTATAGATATAAATAAGAAGAAAATGTTAGATAAACATAGGTCGTTTCGAGCTTTATTCGAAACTCATAATAGGAAAAGGAAATGTGAAAAAAATAATTACTTGTGGTTACTGTGATACAATGTAGGAATATACCAACAATATTTACACTTATTCTATCGTTATCTAAGTTAGAAAATATTTCTATCTAAGGTCATCAAAAGTGTTATGATATTTTTAGCCATTTCTCAGGATTGATTAACGAAGCACCTCAAAATGTCTCCCGCTATTGACATGAGTGAAAAATCGAATTTATTACATCACGAATTGTATCTCTATCTTCTTTTCCTTCATTGAAGACATTATTTATTCTTTGTACTAATTCACCACGTGAATTCCTAAACCGTATCGCAATAACCACAAGTTACTATTTCTTTCATATTTTCTATTCCTGTTATGACTTTTAAATAAAACTAAATGACCTATGTTTATATAACATTGTTTTCTTATTTAGATCCATAGAATACATTGATAAAGTTTGACCGATAAAACCTGGGACACCCTCTATAATAATACTTTGTCTTAAACGTCGTGTAAAGTCGATGCCGCCCTCTTAAAACTTACACAATACAGTAAGCATATCTTTGTCTAAATTATATTTTTTCGTATCTTATTATTTTCTTGTCATATAGTTCGCTCTTTAAACCGATTTATCCAAATATCGTTAATTGGAATCCATTTTTTCCATATTAATTCGAATAATCGCTCTTTGACTTTATTATCAATCCCTTTATTATCAAGACATACTGTGCACGCGCTTATTGCTACAAAAATTGATTGAAAACATTACGCAAATACGCATTCAGTCGCCTTATTTATTAACGAATGCCGTTTTCTGAACAATGACGAGTAAAATCTCGACGAATTCCTCCGGAAGAATGTTCTGTGGCGATTCTATTCTCGCGGCCGAATAGCATTTCCAATTTGTTGCACAGTTGTTCAATCCTGTGGACGAAGAAGCTTCATTCTTCACTCGAAAAAGATGGCTCATTTTCCACGAGACACAACGCTCCCTCCCGCTCGAGTGGTAGCTGCGGGCGTAGCTTATTCATCAGGGGCCATGAATAATAATCAGGGGAAGAATAACTACGATTCCGCGGGAAACCTTATGAATTCCTCTGGATCTCCTCGTCTGCTTTTACCTCGCCTTGTAATTACACGCCGAAGGAACAATGTAAATGTAAATGAACATGTAAATCGCGTCGATATTTCTTTTCTCGATTTAGGGAAAAGAAGGAAAACAGAAGGAGGGAAAGAAATGAAACGATAATGAATTGCATCGAGTTGCACGGCGGAGGAAATTGAAGCCGACTACGCGGTTTTCACCGTGAGACGACGCGACGCGCGACGTGTTGGTTTCTCATTTAGAATCGGTGTAGGCACTTTACGCAACTCCGTTTAATGTATGACAGTGCATTCAAATCTGCCTGCATAGGAAATTTCGGAGCATTTGCCTGGAATTCGTTCTTCAATCAACTACCTGACGTAATTGAAAATTTCTCAGATGTATTAACTGTTTTGTTTAATTGTATCTGATTATATATTTTAACGAAGCTAGATAAAATTTGAAGCAGAACTATTTTAAACAGAAGATACCTGATTTTAATTTATTATTCCTTAGGAAGCTATATTTGAAACTACTCGCGATAACGTAGATAATTGAGTTCCAAGAATAGAAACCGAAAATGAAAATAAGTAAAACGGATGTGGAAATTTCTTAATTTTGCAAATTCGAGTATTTAAGTATTGAAAGTATTTGAAATTTAAAAACTTGGATATTTGAAAACTTAGATATTTTAATACTTAGAAATTCGAATATCTGAATATAAATATTAATATTTGTTAGATAAGGTATGGTATCTCATTATGCTGTCAAATTTAGGTCAGTATTTGTATTTTCAATGTAAGTATAACAATTCGCATTTAATGAGGGATTACATTACACAAAAATCTCATTCGCTTAATGTACAGTATTTCATTTTGCATTTCATATTACTAAAATAATGGCATTCTATCTCCAAACTGATTGAAAATAAAATGTATATACAGGGTATTCGACGATAAGTGTCAGAAATTAAAAAATTTTAAAATAAGACGAAAATAAGGATGTATGAAATTGCGTTTTAAGCTTCGTTTCCAAGTTACGAATTATTAAGTAAATACCTAAAATACGCATGAAAAGTGACTAACTCGAATCTTATTTTACTGACCTCACTGTGTCTGACCCGACCCCAAAAGTAAAATAAATCCTAAGTTAAAATTCATTCCACATGAATTTTGTACTTTCTTTGTGTTTTTCAATTTTCGTCCTATTTTGGCATGTGGAATCGCCTGTAAAAGCCATACTACATTCAGTGTACTATAAATGAAGAACTAATTACAGTTCAGTACTGCGTACTTGTTATCAAACACCAAAGGTGAAGCGCTCGAAGCTATTATCGTGTAGACCTCCTGGTTTGGAATGCGTACTAGAAAACTAGCGTGTAAACGTGTAATTAATACGTCTTTTAATTGATAATATTGTTAATACTGTCTTTTAATTCGTGTAATTTTTAACGCACGAGTACGTCTGTATAAAAAACAGTTAATCATAATAGTTAAAAGTTCATGTTTTATTTTCCATGTACTGTGCGTGTATATATGTACGCAGTTATCGATCTTTGAATTACTATTAAATTAATATCATTTGTAGTTTCACGCCAAAAAGAAGCCATTTCTTGCCACAAAATGTAAATGCTTAAGTTCTTTTAACAACAAAACATATAATTTGCTTCATATTATAGAAAAATAGGTCTAAAACAAGGGAAAACCTTCTATAGAGGGTAGGTGGAAAATCGTAGTACAACCGGTCAGGGGGTAATTCTATGTAAAAAAAAATAAGGAAAAAATGTGGTATACAATTTTTTCATTCTACGCTTCGTTTTCGAAAAACTCAAATTTGAAGTTTATTCAACTACGCAATACGATTTATTTATCGTGCATTCTATTACCGGTTGTCTCTGTCTGTACTAGTATTTATAAACATTGATAATGATAGGTTACTGTAGGTTTTTTATAGGATTTCATTTCTTTTGTTGCAAATTAAGATATGGTAAGGTATTGTAATCGAGAGTATGTTGACATATTGGGAGCTTGTGGAGGTAACGCTTCTGCTGCAAGTAGATATTAGGTAGAAAAATTTTCTAATCGCTAACATCCGGATAGGAGAATCATACAGAAAGTGGAGCAAACGACAAGTGAGACTGGCTCACTTGTATCGTGTCATGAAAATTGTCGTCGTAGTCGACGATTATACAATAGTATTGAAGAAAATGTCCTATAATTATTAATATTTATAAACACTATCACGGTTAGAGACAATCAGTAATAGAATACACGCTAAATAAATCGCATTGTGTAGTTGAGCAAACTTCAAACTCCATTTTCTTGAAAACAAAGCCTCAGATGAAAAAACTGAATACCAAATTCTTTCCCTATTTTTTTTACGTAGAATTACCCCCTGGCCAGTGGTACTACGATTTTCGACCCACGTTGTATAATACAATAGACTGCTAGCTTTTGTCTGTTCACTATTACTCCTGAAGTATTATAAAAATTGGTAGATTTCAAATATTTTGAATAAATGATACTCCATGCATTTAGTAGCCAGTCTTTTCTATTCAGTCGTTCATTTAACATAAATCTAAAAGTTTTCCAATGTAAAAAGTTAGGTTTCAAGTAAAGTTTAACATAAAACATGTTTTATACAATTTCAAAATAATATAATACTCACTAGGAAAAACCAAGTTCGGAATATTTATTTTTATGCTTCCGCAGTGATCAACTACATGTTTGGTACGCATAATTACACAAATAACTTTTACTACACGCTGACGAAAACCGATGTTGATTGACGCTTCAATCAGCTTCAGTGCAACCAAGATCAAACGAATGCCAGGTAGAAAAGTATGCAGCACGTATTACGTACGTACATATACATTTTATTGAGCTACATGTTATTTGAAGTAAAGGTTCTTTTTCTGATTAAGTATTATTTTCTTCTAGTTATTTGTGATTTATAAAGAAGCAAGATTTATTTTATGGTACTTCCTTCGTCTTGGACTTTTTCATACACTTGGCGTAATTTTTTACTTTTCTGAAGTTTTTGGAAGAAGACTAATAACCTTGACTATTTCATGTGACCCATGAGATAATAATACGATTTCTTTGTTATACGTGGATCAATTTGATTGAAATTGGTCTCATCCGAAAGTACATATTTAGTTTACATAATGAAAGTGCCTTTAAATTTAGACAATGTCACTAGCTTGTTGAAATATTAATAAAATAAGTTTCAGGTAAAGTTAAAATATTCGGTTTTCGATAAAAAGATACGGGGTAACGATTGACTCGTGAATGTGTACTTGACGTCGAGACACTGCCACGTCTCTTGATAACTTTCACACATTTATTAATCTGTAAAATGTTCTCATTTTTAAATACGATAACAGGAACCTTATACTCTTTAAATATTTACAAAATCATGATTACTTTAAGTATAATATTTTTATAACACAAAAATCAAAACATATATTTTCATTAGAGACTTTCTTCATTGGATAACGATTTCACATACTCTCTTCTTTTCTGTTCTATGCAACTCATCATTTTTTTTGTGGAAACCAATCAGAGAATCTCACGAACATCTAGTAAATTTTAGTCGCAACCACTTCGTGTTTAATCGCAGAACAGAAGAACGTTTTTGCGAACATCCCGATAGATATCGACGAGATCCGCCCGTTAATCGGACACGTTCGCATCGCTGACAGAAATACGCTCGCGTTCACGTCGTAACCTTCTCTAGACCCCGATGAACGTTTAAATTATTCGGTTGACCGGTGAACACCGTTCACACCGTGAACATCGTAGATTCAGCGTCGAGCCGAGATTATACGATGGGCGTGCAAAATTCAAAGAGGTAAGCCAACGCGTCTGCCTAGATCAAAGGTTCCCATTGCGTTTTCATTTGTACGTGTGCAAACTCCCGCTGCTCTGCTCGACGGTTTCAATTACCTTGCTGCGAGCATCTGCGATAAAGTTGCTGAAACACGTGATATTGAAATTTACATTCTTTAAACCACCTTTGCGAATTCCTACAAACATAAGTCTAACCTTGCATATTCCAATTTAATCGAATTTTTTGCCTGTTAGTAGCACATGGGCGGTGCTTGTTCAATATTTTATTGAGAATGGTAAATAGTGTCTGAGAAATATCAGAATTGGATTACTTTTTACGGTGGAGTTTTAAGTCTGTCGTCTACCCAAGAGTACAGCACATGAATGTGCTCCTCATTTATCTTACAAAAAGGAACACATTTGTCCTCTTGTGATTCAAAATACCTCGTTCCGTTTTCCTCCGCAAAGAAAATCACATTTGTACGATTTATTACAAAAAAACATACTATGTGCTATCAAATGTTCGAATGTGACCTTTTTCTTGACGAATCTGTGTAATAAATTTCCTACTTCCCGTGGGACAGTGGAAACATGGTACTGTTTGTAAGAGCAGGTGAAATGTATTCTTTTTTTGAACAGTCGAAATATACTACTTTTTGTAAAACAAATGGGACGTACTAATTATAGGTGTGTCAACATATCTGTAACAGTATCCCTATAGTGCTACTGTAACTTTATTGTTGTGCTATTATGGATAGATGGAAATATCTACATGTGAACTACAGTATAATCTTGATTGACCGAAGTATATACCACGAGATTTAAATCTGAAGCATATTTTGGAAAACTACATAGCTTTATTTTCTTCAGCAAACTACTATTATTTCACTGTTCAACTCTTAATCGATGTTCTGTATACTGTATTCTTGTTATTATTACACCCAACATATGCAATTATAAATAACAGAAATTTTGAATATTAGAAATTCGGTTAATCAAGTTCTACTGAACATATAATAATGTGAATAACTGACACTGATCTAGTACAATTTGTCTAATATTCATGCGTTGTACTGTTAAAGTGCGAACACACTATTCTCACGTCACATGAAACCATGTCACATATTATAACAAATCTATAGTATAAGCCAAGGTTTTTCTTTTGTTTTAGAACAGTTTTGCTTTGCATAACGTGATTTCATGTGACGTGACAGTAGTGTGTTTGTATCTTTAGTCGACGACACCTATAGCGTTGTTTATGGTGTGCTATGCTTGTTTGTGACTTGTTTCATTAAGAGCTGCGTACAATACTCAGAAACGCTCTATATCATATTTTTGTTCGATAACAGATGTCAGAAATTATACGGGGCGATTTTATATGTCAAAATAAGATACAAATTAAAGTACAAAATAAGATACAAATTATGAAATTTTGTTTGTGGCTCCTTTTCAAAGTTATTAATTTTTGCAAAACAATTGACTGACTTGGGCCTTATACTACTGCCAACATACATGAGCGAGCTTAGGTGCAGCAATGTCAGTAGAATCGATCAGTAGAACAAGTCAGATCAGATATATTTTAAACTGATTTTCAGTATAACTGTAACAATTAATAACTTAGAAATGAGATCTCAAACTAAGAACTAGCGAAAGGGTTTAGATACACATTTGTCCTAGCAGAAATAGCAAACATCAAAGTATGATATTTTTACTTTTACGTTATAAAAATAGACAATGCCGAAATTTAGTTGTAGCTACCTTGAATCTTTTTTATTTGTATTTATTGTAATCCTTTTATACTGATCGATTCAATCTGACCTGCAACGTAAGTTTCATCTGTAATACTTCTTTGAGCAGAATTCAAATTACACCAAATTTATCACACTCTATTTACAACACTCGAAGTCTACATTTTTCTATGAAAATGCACCTTATACTATTTCATACAATAGAAGTGAATGAATCATATTAGAATGTAAGAGTTCCTTGAACAGTGCACAAATTGTAAGCATACAATATTAAATATTTATCGCAGAGATTCCATAAGTACAGTTTTGTTTTTATTAATGTACATATTGATTAAATATCATTAGCAGTCAGGTTATGTCCCTATCTTCTGATGCACCTTTTATCTTGTCACAATTCTTTCTCTCTTTATATTGCTATCTCTCCTGCCACTTGTATTGCTGTTGATAAGTTGGAAAAACGAACGAAAATAATCCCAAAGGAAAAACTGTCCCACTATATCAGCGACTGTACTTGCTTCGTGCCATCGATCGTAATAACAGCGAGCATTCCAAGCTCTTTAACAACCATCTACGAAGGAATCGTACCGCTCATTTCATGATAAATCGTGTGTAGCTCGGTGTACAACTTGATAACGGTGCTACTTTGCTGAATAGACTAGTTTCGACTTTATTGAGATTGTAAGATGTTTTTCATAGTTGGCAACGTGAGAGATCGTGATATTTATTGTTGATAAGCGATGGAAAACGCGGGAAAGCGCAAGAACGTTTCATTCAGAAGTAGGTTATTAATTCATCCCAGAAATGAGAATTTGAGTTAATATTGTTGTTACACTCTAAATATGACTTACAAGCTAACTCTTCGTTATACTATACAGCAAATATACTACACATTTTCTATTTTAAACTGCTTATGATGTACCGAATAAATCCTAAAGAATATATCTCTTAACTTAATCAAATTTTCATAAATAACATGAAATATTCTAGGTTTTAATTTGGTCAAACAGAATAGTAATGACGGTAAAATTATTTATAAATATTTATTTTTAGACCGTTCTTTGATACCTTGGTCTGTAAGGTTGATTACAAATTTTAATTGAAAAAAGAAATAAAGATCTGTATTACTGTTCTATGTATGTATTTAAAACGGATTGAGTTTTAAAATATAAAAATTACAAGCGCTATTACTTTTACGTTCCTCTCCTCAAATACTATGCAATAAAAATTTCTGCTTTCTTGCAAACCGAATTCAAATCGTAATTAAATTTCGATTCGGATTAAATTGTACTATATAATTGTACCTAATGTACCTATTATACGTATATATTGTGTTTATACATTTACGTATAGTGACGGACAGAAGAATGGTTAAAACTGTTCTTTATATACATGATTATTAATAACTTCTATAATAGTACCCTACATTCTGTAGAACGTAAATACTCAATTAATCTTGTTTTATGAAATTAGCATGTTTCTTCATTTAAAACTCTAAAACTTTTTATTTTATTTTTTTATTAGTGTCACCTGTGAGTATTTGAAACTATATTTCTTTAAGATTTAAAGAGACATGAAATGGAATTAGTACTTAAGTGTACAAAAATTTTACGTAAATTTTATTCGCAATTTTAAACGTTTCAAAGAATTTTCCGAAAAGATCGTTATTGAACATGAGAAACTAAAGAGTTCGAATTATGAAAATTTGTTGAACTGGATTTAAGGATGTTTTAGGAAATTTGACATAGATTTTACTTAAGACTCTAAAAATCATCCAACAACTATTTAGGATATTAATTTTTATTTGCACTCGATAGAAAAATGACATAAACAAAAAGTCCATTTGTTTTCCAATGTGCGATGTCATCCTTCAGATCAGCTCCATCGAGGGCTTCATAATAATTGGGGAAATGAGTATCAGTATCTCCTGTAAATCATAGAAGTCAAGATTACTTATCAATTCTTAATAACCCCTCTATAGTAACACATAAGAGTGTTACAATTAAATTGGCTATTACTCTATTATTCTTTTAAAACACGTTCTCATTTAAATTCACTTATCTTACCTTTTACTGGACGTAGGTATGTTTTCCCAATACTGGATGCATATGGATGCCCTCTGCAACACGCATTTTCATCCCCGAAAAGTGCATGGGATCGGTTTTCATTCCAGCAGACCTCATAGCAGCGAGAGCCTGTTGACCGCAGTTGCATTGACTGAGGACACCTTGGTGATAGTGATGAGGGCACTGAGGAATTTGCACCACCATGGGCAATCTTTGAGGCTCAGGCATCACTACCACTGGTGCTGGCTGGTTGTGTGGAACTATGACAATCTGGTCCTTGCAAGGGGGTGCAACTGGAATGAAGTTCGCTGTTGACGGGGGTGGTGGAATATTTACCACCAAAGTCTTTTCCTGTTCTTTGACCACCGGTTTGACTTTGACTTCCACGGGCCTCTGAGTGGTGGTTGTAGTTGTGGTGGTAGTTGGTGCAGAAGTGGTCTGTGGCAGAGTCTCTACCATCGTTTCGAGTTTTGCTTTAGTTTCGGGGCACGGCTGCTGTGCGGGCTGGATGATCTGCAGAGTTTGAATGGATGGTACCATCTGCTGCTGAGGCATCATGATGGACTGGGAGGATTGCTGAGGAGCTTGGATCACGCTCAAAGTCTGGACTGGTTGCAGAGCCTGGACAGGCTGGAGAGCTTGAACAGGTTGCACAGCCTGCATGGTCTGCAGAGCCGGTTGGACGTAGGTTTGCATCTGGGAAGACATTGGAGCCTGAGGAACCAGATTCACAGTCTGCATCTGACCATTGTTGGCGTCCTGGTTACCCTCGGGACGGATCTCCACGCAGAAGGTGGACTTCTTGGCTCTATCCTTGTCGTCACCGGTTTCCTCAACCTTCAAGTCCTTCCTGTTCAGGTCAGACGTATCTGTCACCGACTTCTTCTCGATTTTTGCCGTTGGAATGGCCTGGACCACCACCAGACCAACCAGCACAAGAGCGAAACAGGTATTGAAATACATATTGTTCGACGGTTAACTTCAAAACTGAACTGACAATTCGGCTGATGAAGCCGATATTTAAAGGTCCTCTCGCCCTCCTGGTGCACTTCGTGGCGAAATGACACACGCATGTCAAAACACGCTGCGTGCTGCTGAGCATGCTGAATTTTGAAATCGAGGGGTCGTCTGTTGACACGCTGGGCAATGCTTGTGCTGATTCATGAACGTCATCGCCCTCGAAATGCTTTCTTTAACAATAATTAGTAGTTTAGGTATTTTTATAGGTTAGTAGGTTAGCATGGGAGCCTTTCGAGAATTTATATACTGCAGTGTGTAAATTTAGAAAGGATGTAGGTTATTATTTGTCACCATTCATGTGGCAGTAGATTTGTTCAAATATTAATTAATTCTCTCATCTGAATTTGGTTCATTCATAATTCTATATACTGTATAGAACGGCATTTTTTCAAGACAAAAACGTTCATTTTGCGTAATTTCTTGTTAACACAAAAATACATATTTGTCCCAGTTAATATACCCTTAGTGCTTAAAATTTAATAGCAAAGTGAGTACTTAATTTTCAGAAAATCATTAATAGGAAGTATTATTTTTAGTGGACAGCAAAATTTAGCAATATTAGCAGATTCGATTTAAAAAGTGTGAAAAGGTTTCAAAAGTACTTATTTTGTAATTTTCTCTTAAAATTAGATGCACTTTTCTTTAGTATCTATTTCTTAATGTGTTTGACAATTTATTTGGGCTAATTCCTCGATACCATAATGTGTATTTAAAAAATATAATATATCAAAAATAAAAAATATATCATAAAATACAATGTATCCATTTATAGTGGTTACATTAATAATTTAGCTAATTTAAGAAAAATTTTTGTAAATTTGTTACACGTTATTTCAGTTAAAAAAATTTTTGAAAGTAGATATTAAATATTAACAGAAAATCAAAGTTTTATGTTAATCGAAATAGATAAGTTAAAATTTTGAAATGTTAGTGGAAATTCAAAGTAGTATTAGATTAGGTTATTCAATTATTGTTATATATCGACATACAAAGTAAAATAATCGACAACATTCTTCTCAACCGAGGTGTCAAAATTGATTCCCACCTCATCAGCATTTTTATGTCCTCATTCCTCAAATACCGAAGTTTTTCTTTCAAAAACGTCGAAATAACATGACACACAAAATAACTTCATGTAACAATGTCATCATCCAGGTATTCCACAATGAAATACTATCAAAATTAAAACTATTTGTCCCGTTCTTGTGCCATAGTATCCATTTTCATTTTCCACTCTACATGTCCAACAGAGTCAAGAAGTATTAGAACTTATACAAGTTTTTTGCAATACAATTTCATGCAATAATTTCCAGTTTTTAACCAGGATATAAACGCAGATGTCGCCGTAAACTTTGAACGTCATAAAATATCCGTTTAATTTTATGTAAAAATAAAAGTTTAGTTGATATAAAATATGAAATCTTTGGTCTGCTTAAGTATTTCTTGACTATTAAATTAATTAAGGAACTAAAATTATTACTTTTTTATATGACGAAACATCCTAATGAAATTTATAGAGAATATAAATAAATTTAAACAATTCAAGAATTTATTAGTGTGCCTAACACCAACTTGCCGAAACCACGTGACACACCACTTTGAAGGATGGGTTTTTCGGTATTTAACTTACATCATCAAACATCACAATAAATACTTAATTTTTTTACACTCCTGTTTGAGTTGTGGTAGCGTAGTCAGTAAAGCGCCACCATTCGTAACCACGTGGATAACAAGTTCGAATTCTTAACAGTAACAAAATATTTTGTTTTTACTTCTATATTTTTCTCCATCTTTTTAATTAATTTTTTTTCTATAACATTTAAACATCCCAAAGTTAACAAAATCGAATGTAGTAAGAACATATAGTTTCTAAAATCAATATATCACAGTTATCTTCCTCATCTCTAAGGTCATTACTAAAATAATTATTATCAGGTGTGTTTTGATCAGGCACACCAAGATTTTCTTTCGAAGAAATCATGGGCTTTAAAATTAAGAAAAAAACGAAAATGTGATGTTCGATGATATAAGTTAAATACCGAAAAACTTACCCTTCAAAGTGATCTGCCTGGTGGTTCTGGCAAGTTGGTGTTAGGTACACCAACAAACCCTTGAATTGTTTAAATTTGTGTACATCCTCTCTAAATTTCATTAAGATATTCCGTCACATAAAGTAATAGTACTTATAGTCGCCTAATCAGTTTGATTAAAAATAGTCGCGGCAAGAAATACTTAGGCAATTCTGCGCTTTCGTATTTAGTATCAGCTAAGCTTTTTTTTACATAAAATTAAACAGATGTTTTATGACGTCTAAATTTTGCAGCAGCCACTCGAATTAATAACTCTATTTTTAGAGATTTGTTCACCATTTTCGTGCACACCGTGGACCTAAAAGTTTAACTAATCATTTTTGCTGTGAAGCACCTATGTAATTCTGTATCACGAAATTCCTTCTCCTCAAATCCTTCTTATTTTCGCAATGTCGACTTTATACTTTAATCTTTGACTGTTCCTTAATTCTGGAAACGACTGAGATTTCTTATCTCCGTCGCTATGATTGGAACTCCTGTACAGTAGAATCCAGGCAGAATCACGTGCAGTGGCTTCTGCACGAGGAACACTCTCTTATCTTCGAAAGCATTTAGAGTGTACGATTTCGAGTGTCTGAACTGATAATGATACTCGTTTTGAAATACCATCACCGAAAGTACTCATCTGACACTTGTGCAGCTGGAGAGTGTCTTGTGACAATCTTAGAGAGTGAGTAATGTGTAGTATCGTTTTATTAATGGTATACTTTGTTATAATTAGAAAACCAATCACTATGATTCAATTATCGGCGTGTAAAATTTGTGGTGCTGATATTTAATATAATGAAAACTGAATGTTTTTCTAAAGGTTTAGTTTCTTGGATACACATTATTTTTATTCATTTTTATAATTTTATTCAGTTTAAAAAGTGTTTTAAATTATTGAAAATCTTTAAAAACTGGCATTTATATAATGGACACACGTGCTCATATTTTGTGGAGAAAAAGGGAACATTGATTACATGAAAAATTTCAGTGGACATTTTTGTATTTTGTATTAAAATCTTCTATTTTTTATAGCAAACAAAGATTTATAACATTTCAATATTTTCAGCGTGAAGTATTTCAAGCTATATCATTTTAATTTGCTTGTGAACAAATAACTTGTATCGCTATTTTATTTCTAAAGTGAAAACTCTATTTAGGAATGAAAGGATAACAGAAGTATCTACATTCATTTTGTTGTTAACAATTTTGTCAGGGAATATAATTTCTTTTTTTTATAAAGTAAAAACAGTGGATGGATTTTACATACTGTTCTACTTAATACGTAAAGGTGGACATCAGGATAAACATAAAAATTCAAGTAAATTGTTTTGATAATGAATCTTTTTAATCAACAAAGATCCTATTAAATTACTACATTTTATTTTACTTCTAAAAAATATTCTCATTCGGAAGTCTCTCTATTTAGAGAATTACTCAAGATACAATAAGTTTCTAATTTTACTCAAGGTAGAAGACATTAGAATTATCAATCTCTTAATAAATGCCTAGTATTCTCCCTAAGTAATAAAAAAAAGTAACAACTTCAAAATAATTAAAAATAGCTGCAAAGCCTTCATCAATATTCCGTCGCAAACAGTAGTCAAACTTTCTTAAAACTTCGATTCAGTAACTTTATCTGCAGAAGTCGTTTCTGTGGTAGGATTCGTTGATTTCTCCAATTTCTTCGAATTGCTCTGTTCTCCAACAGCATCCCTCTTTCCCTTCAACTCCTCTTGCGATTCTCGACGAGAATCAGTTCCGTCATCAATACGAGCGCCGTTGTCCATTACTTTGATGGCTCGTGGTTGATAGCGAGGATGATAATTAACACTTTGCGACGAAGCTCCTTCAAACTGTTGTTCCCTTTGACCACTTTCGCTGTTAACATTGGCAGACGTTATTTGATCTGCCCCTACTGGCTGTATCTGATATCCAGTGTTATAATTGCCGCTCTTCCTCGAATCTCTGTTGAACTGCTGCTCCCTCTGACCCGGATACGCCTCAGAATTGACACTTGTGATTTGACCTTTGCCTACTACCTGTGCTGGATCGCCAGCATTTGGATCAACGTTCTTTAACAAATCTTCTCCAATCTGTTGCCCTCTAAAACCTGGATAAACATTAGAATTGGCGCTCGTGACTTGAGCTGAACCAATTGACTGCGCTTGGTAGCCGCTATTGTAATTAGGACTCCTCCGGAAACCTTCTTCAACTGTTTGTTCTCTTGGACCCAGATAGTTAGCATTAACACCTATAAGTTGAGGACCTGTGAGGGAATCTTGATATTGATTTGTTCGAGACTGTTGGTACGCATTTCCAATTGCCATGGTTTGAGGAGAAACCATGGGTAAATCCCGATACGGGTTCATTCGGGATCGCTGACATCCACACCCACCTTCTTGCATTTGTAAACCTGCTACATCTCTGCTATCATACTCTTTAGGGTATTCAAAAGCATCTTCAGAAGATTCGTCAGGGTACCTATCAGCCCTGTAGACTACTTGAAACTTTCCAGAATCTCCATAGGCAATAGGCCTATTGATACTCTCAGAGGTAGGTACGTTGTCGAAAGATTGATAGTTGGAGTACGCATTGGCAGGTGTCACATCAGGCTGAGGCCTGATTACGTCAAAGAAGCTAGGTTTTTGATATGATGACCTGCTTAGGGACCTACCCACTGAGGGTAGCTCGTACGATGTCATAGGACTTTCTACTCCATAAAAAGGGGCGGACGATGCAGGAGCCAAGTCAGAATCGAAACGTCTCTGATAAGTGAAGGGATTTTCGCGTTTGTAGGTGTCTCTGGCCTCTTCAATGAATGGGGTTCCTCTGCTTCTGAGGGCTCCGTCATATGGACTAGGGGATGAGAAAAAAGAGAGACTGGGTTGGTATGCTTGACTGTTGACCGATGGAGAGATTTGCTGTCCCAGTCCGTGGAACTCTTTTCTAGGTGGCATTGCATACCTGAAAAACATTGCCATGTTACTGTCAAACGAAATCTTTTACATCTTAATCCTTATATTATGTTCGAATCTGTGTGACCTGAAATGTAATTTTAAATTTTACTAGCAATCTTTAATAGAAAATTGAATGTACATAAGATGATATCCACATGAAACTGAATATAGTAGTGTGAAAGCAAAATTTGTTATATTAATATGAGATAATTATTTGAACAGAGTATAAGGATTAAAACTTGTTACTTTGTAAAGTTTTCAGTATTGTATTCTATATACGTACATGATAATTCCGTAAACATCAACATACTAATATCTTTCAAACTATGTAGACAGAGTTATAGAAAATCATTTTCCACGAACAATAGAAAAATGAAAATAAAATATTGAATAAAACACGGCTTATAAAGATAAAAATCATTTCATGAACAAATATACCTATATTAATTTCATTAAAAAGAAGTATTGATATGTTATTCTTTCAAGCAAATTATATTTCAATCTCCACAGTCCACCAAATGGGTACCAATTTAATTTTTGAAAAAGGGATAATGGGCCCCAAAATTACCCCAATTAGTGGCCCCAAAAATCGTAGACTTCTAGTTACTTACCAATTTGCCAGGGCATCTGGGCAGTCCCGACTACACGAGGGACAGGAAGCATGTCTACGGTCTCTTCCTAGTTGACTGCGCGAATAGTGCCGTGGTAATCCTGAGACCAGGATCACAAGTAGATAAAGGAACGCGAGTTCCCGAAACATTCGTCCGAACATACTACCAATTTATGAAGTGTAACAACGATGACCGACTCTTTATAAGCGTTAACGATCCTACAAGGACATATTTCGGTCTTTAAAAAAATTTGTTTCTTTTTTTTCGTTGCATCAGAATCGTATCATTTTTCTGCGAAAGATGGATTTATTTTGATTGATTGTTACTGTTACTGCATTCACTTCCGGAAATAGGGACTTATCGCTTCCGTCCTTGATCCACTTTTCGATGATCTGAAAAGCAAACAGGACGCATATTATTATGTAATGTAAATGACAAGTTCGTACGTGAGTTTTTGTTTCTTCTTTTATGCAATGTGTGACGCTTGGAGTAAACTATGATGGATTTGGTGAAAATATGAAAAATATTGTAAAATATAAAAAAGTAAACGTGGATAATAGGAGACTCGATTTTTAGTAATGTGATCCTAGGTTAAAATTTAAATATTTCAACTTCTAATAATAGGATCTCTGAACAAAAAGGAAATTGAGGAATTTATAGAACATCTGATCTTTAAATTTGATTCTAAGTGGTAGAAATTTTTACTTCTTGTGATAGAAATTTCTATTTCAAGTAATAAGTAGTAATTTCAAGTGATTAATACGTAACAAATATAATAGTTTACAATTTTATTAAAATTCTATTCCACAATCGTAAAACATTTCACTCCAAAAATAGTGATAAAAATGAGAGGAAATGGCTTTTCTATACAATTTCCACCAATACCAGTATATATTTCATTTACTTTTATCTTAATAATCCAGCCGAAGTGTGGTAATGGAAAACACGAAGCGCAGAAGAAGCTTTTAGATTTATCTACAATGTCCAGCGCCTCGTAAAGCGTGAAATAACAGTAAATAACGTCAACATTGTCTGGAAATACTGTGCGCTTGCAGGGTGATATTTTCAGTCACTGACAAAACTTGTTATATGATATACCAGAGACCTTCACTTTAGGTTTCACAGACGTTAATTTAAAAATTGGCGCACTTCACTGTAATTACGGTAATCATTACCTCTACGCAATTACCCACGTTATATAACTTTTACCATGTTTTTCAGTTTTTGTGCTAACTCGGTTAATGACTCTTCTTTGTGTGAATTTTTTTTAATTTTTTGTAATTCCCCTTTCCAAAGCACCCTTGTTATTAGAAACAACTTTAAATAGTAATTAACAGTTACTATTACGACAATCTTTGGTACTACATGTTTATTGGATAAAAAAGGAAACCATCGTATTTTCCCATTTTAAGAGATAAAATAATTTAAAACAAAATTTATTTTAGTGTAAAGCGATTACTCTTAGAAGGAGCTCTTAAAGTACTCGCTGAAAGTGGAGAAAATTTCTAAGACTCTTCATAAATTTCGAGTTGAATTAAAGAGAATTAAAAAGTTCTATCAAAAAGGAAATACTTCAAGTACCGTTTTTACGAAGAAGAAAATTGTAAAATATACTATCGAATAATAAATTGGATTTAAATATTTAGACAATGCGTGGAGACAAGCAAATTTAAAAATTTTTAATGCCTGCTAAGTAAATGAGCCTCCAATTATTTCAAGCAGTACCTTTAGACAAATAATTACATATACATGCAATGTCGCGTGCAACTCCCACCATATCTATTTAAATATCCTCTACCTATATAAATACCATACTGTCCCTTTTGGGAAAATCAAAATACAGTCTCCAGCAAAGTAAGAGAAAATGTGCAAAGTGCTATTCTTAGTAGCAACACTTCTCGTGGTATCTTCAACTGGAAGGACCGAATATCAGACCTGCCAGATGACTCTGCCGTCGTCGCTCGATCCCTGCCAAAGGGCATGTGAATTGGAAAAATTGGGTGTCATAAATGGCGGGAAATTCAACATGAATCGTCTGTCAGAGACTCTCGAAATGGCCAACATCACAACTGCATCCTCTAAACGTAGGAAGAACCTGTTGAAAATAGCATTCAAGATCTGCCACAGAGGATCACTACGGTGGAAAAATCTCGAAGCGTGCACACTTACTTCGTTCATATACAATTGCGTCGATATTATGTTACAATCGAATGATGTCTATCAAAATCAAATTGCGGTCTCTAAAAGGAAATATTAGAATCGTCCACTTTTCCTCTGTCGAAATTGTAACGTGTAAATGTAATATTAGATTTGGTCCAGTTTCCTGTTTCAACTGTATTGTTCATTATTCTGTTGCCACAGAGTCTGATTATGCACTTTCGAAACAAGTTATCAAGTATGTGCCTTTGAATCGATTTTCAAAGCAGAAACTTTCTGAAGCGCAATGAAGAGTGAACTTGTTATTCAACGAAATTCAAGTTGCTGTAATGGCGATATTCCTATGAAGCAAATAGCGTGGAGTCCTTTAAAGTTTGCCTAGTGATGGAAATTGTGAAAAAGGAAGCTATGCATGTAAAATGTTCAGTGGATCGTTGTCTTAACACAATTCCTGATGTCACAATAAAAACGAAAATATTCAGGAAAAATATTACATTTGGAATTTTATTTACTATGTTTATTGTACACTTATTATTTGTATGAATTATGCACAAATGGGAAGTTTAATTATAAATATTGTGAAAAGCTTTAGTAATGTAGTTTAATAAAGTCTTTCCAGAAGTAATTAAACACTATCTTTTCATTAGATACTCAAACATTAAATACTGAATTTTTTAAATTCTTGGTCTTACAAATATTATTATACCAATTCAAACACTTTTCCTCAGGCAGGACGCAGATGACGATATAATATCGAAGAAGTCGTTGCAGGCAGTGAAGCAAATCATAATCTTCCTCAAGGAACGTACGTAACAATAACAAAAAGTTCAAAGAAACAAAGTTTCTACGTAGTATCATGAACGATAGAAAAATAAAGTTATCTTACTTAAAACATGCCCGAAACGTCTACGCCAACACCTTTAACATGTGCAAATAGTACAAGTTTAATTCTCAAAGTTATTCTATTTCACTTTTACAACTCTTCTTGATTGCTGACTTCCGTTTGCATAGAAAGAAAATACCTGAATGAATTTCATTTCAATAATATTACCATTCTCCTTTTTGTTTCCCAATACTTTCTTGATAGACAAGGAAGCATATTGATTTGCGAAAGTTCTGAGTTTTTATTTAAAGATGCCAGAGAGGAAGGTCTGTTCCGTCGTGGTGGCCGTCGCGATCTCAGGAGACGAATTCTAAATTCATTGAAAAAAGGAGAAAAGCCGCATCTGGGGAACAATAACAATGCAGCCCTCGAATGCGCCGCCGCTCTACAACTATTTTTGAGCAACTTGAAGAAACCAGTGATGCCACAACACGTTCAGGAACTTCTCTTGGGTAAATAATATACGTGTCCCTTATAATAATTAAATAGGTATTAATAACAGTCATATAGAACTCGATTTGGCAAACTTTACCTTTATAACTAATTTATCACAAAAAAGGCGATGGTTGCGAGCCCAGTTTACTTAGTTTCTCATTTATTTATATTCAGAACACAAAGTATTCGACAACAGGTGTCAACAATTTTAAGAGGTGATTCTACACGCTAAAATAAAATAAAAATCAAGAATGACGAAAATGCATTTAAGGTTTCGCTTCAAAGTTATTTTACTGCTGACACATACTTGGCATTAGCTAGGTCAGACACACTAAGGTCAGTAGAATATGTCCTGAGTCAGATACATATCGAGCCTAGTTTAGGCGTTTTTTCAACAATTGAACCGCTCATTTGCCAAATCGATTAACTCCACAAAACAAACATTACATATTTATTTTAAATATAAAAAGTTAAGCATCAACCAAGTGCTTTGGGACTAAAATTTTAAAAAATTCCAAAAGTGGAACTAATCGTTTTGATCTGTGAAGGACACAATAATTCTCAAACGAAGCATTAAACGCAATTTTGTTATTCTTAATTTTCGCCCTATTTTGACAGGTAGAATAATTTCTTATAATTTCTGACACTAATCGAACACCCTGTAAAAGCGCAATAAAACATCGCATATTTGAACTAATAAATTAACAGAAGTGTTCGAATAAAGAAATTTTCAGATAATAGAACAATAATTTTTCTAACTTCAATTCAACTCAATTTAAATATGCAGAAATCAACATAATTGGACACTTTTGCAATATTTAAGAATCCCATAACTTGTGACTGTTACATCGCATAGATTTTTCAACATAAGTAATTTTGTAGAATTACATTCTTTTTATGCTTTAATAATTAGTCGAAGTCCTCTTACAAATATCTTGAATTCTTAAATATAAAAACACACATCATCGTCGCTTTCGTTTGTTGTTTTAGCTTGTATAAAATTTATATGCACGATATCTTTGTTACTATAGATACACATAGCGAATACGTAATACTATAAACACAAATAAGTGTATATGTATACACAGTGCGTTTACGAAGCTTTAGGACTGATTATTGCCAGGAGTACTGTTTGAAACATTTAGTGGTTGTTATAGCAACTAATTAATGAAATGCCTGGACTGAAATTTGTAACAAGTTTCATATGTGTAATTCCGTGCGTTTCAAAGTAGCCCTTTATTGAACATAATTTTATTATACTGTATTTTTATGGATTCAAACATCAAATAACGCAACGAATAGCTATTAAATTTTGTTTTCAAGCCAGTAAAGCATATCTTGACATCCCTGAAGAAATATACAGCAGTATAGGTAACGCCATGAGCTTAATAATACTTCAAAAACTGATTTCTATAGAGGAATTCAACAGTTATACAACCGTGCCAATAGATGCATTGATTTAGGAGAAAAGTATGTTGAAAACTAAAAAGAAATAAAATTATTTTCTTAAGAGTTTAATTTTTTGGGAACCCAGACTTAAAACTTTGTAAACGCACCGTGAAGAATATGAATACTACATATCTGTAATAGAAAAAAACGAAGTTGTCAAAAGACATTTTATTCGAATAATAGGGAGTTCGAATAATGACGATTCAGATACAAGAGGCTCCACTATACGCTAAAATATTATTGAATTCTATTAGAGGTAGTAGTTTTGGATTAATTGTACATAACAGTAGCTTAATATCAATTTTATCAATTTTTTGGTAAGGCCACTCATTTAAACGCAATCATAAAATTGGCCTAGTTAAGCTATTCATATTATAGAAAAAGTTAAGAAGGGATAGGCCAAAATAAGGCCACAATAAGAAGAAACTCAAGAATGTTGAAATTGCATTCTAGGCTTCGTTTCCAAGTTATTAGTCGTTAAGAAAATGCCTAAAATATACGTAAAACGTTCCTGACTTAATCCATTCCACTAATATCGCTGCGTTTAACCCTACTATATAGTGTACACTGACAGTAAAATAAGTTCCAAATTAAACACAATTCTAGCGCATTTTAGGTGCATCTTTCATAACTAATAACTCAGAATTAAAGTCTTAAACGCAATTTCATCAGTTTAAATTTTCATCTTATTTTAGTACGTAGAATCATTCCTTAAAATTTCTGACACCTGTTGTCGCACACTCAGTATAAATAAGTATTGAAATTGCGAAATACAATATTTCTTCCTCTTTTGTCTCCTTTTTAACAGGTTGAATGCCACGCCAATTTTACCGGGATTGTTCGTGGCGCCACGATGAACTTTCTATTTAGCGATACATATAATGTTGAAATATTATCTACAATAGATAATTTACAACGTATAAACATGATTGGCATGTTAATTTCGGCGGGGGTCACCGGTGACCCCCGTGGCGTCACAGCCAAGTTAAGTGCCGGTCACCGGTGACCCCCGTGGCATTCAACCTGTTAATTGAATTTAGTTTAAAAGCGCCATTAGTTAATTTTTATTATGAATATATGTACTACTAAATATACAATACTTTATTTATGTTGGCAGCACTAATCCCGTCTAGGGAATCTCCTTCCAGTCTTATACGATATATCTATTCATTAACATAATGCTTTTTTGTAATTTTACGATATTTTATGAATCTTCATTTTTCAAATTTTACTTTGATTTATGACGCAAGCTAGTATATCATACACTCAAGCAGTCAAAATTAATGAGTTACACTTGGTATACTCCATATATTGCTCAACCATGTATGTTTGCAAAACACTATGCAGTCGCACAGTGCCGAAGCGTTCTCATATAACCATTTCGACACAACATTTGGGCTGAGTGTAGGTCAGACAAAAAAAATATCGCAACCAGCTGATTTGTAATTAAAACCAACATCGTATAACAGCCTTGAACTCCTTTCTAAACACACGTGCATTTCAGGGACTTCCGTCTTGTTACGAGTTTATCACCAGTAGTATAGAACTTGAGACTTTAAAGAAATAGATATTTTACACATTGCTTTCAAATTTATAGATTTGTCTACCCAATCACGATTGAAAAAAACTGAAAAAAAGTTATGTAGAAAAAACCCTTTACTATACGGAGTGTCCACAAAGTACGATACAACTGAATAGATAATAATTTTCCATAAAAAAAAAAGTAGATGGAAAGTAAAGAATAAAATTATTCTATATCTTCGTTTTCAAGAAAAGAGATTTTGAAAATGAATCCTTATTTGAAACAATTTTATTCTTTATTTTCAGTTTGTTTTCATAAAATATCACTCCATGTTCAATTGTACTTCACTTCATTGGACACCCTATACATTTGTTTATGAAGACAAAAAATTGGCAACAGAGTTGCAATGTGATCTTTTTTACTAATACTACTTTTTATAATGTACTAAAAACTTGATACAGAATGTTCTGTAACTTGAATCCCCTTTGAAATATAGTATCCCATACCTCCACATTTTCTCTTCCCTTTGATCAAATTTTTTGAAATTTAATAGCATCAATACCTTGCATGTATACTCCGTATATGTATATGTATAGGATTCATGATATTAAATTTCATGAAATTTCGCTAACCTAATCAAGAAACATAAAGCAAAATAGATACCAACATACATACGTACATACAGAATTTAATTATCGTGTTTTTGTTATTTTTGAACTCAGGATGCCTCAAAACGTCAAGAAATTTAAAAAACCGAAAGTTTGGTGGGTTAAAAATTTGACTGATAGCAATATCTTCCTTCTGCTATACCTACTACATATAAGAGTCGAGAAAATAAACCGAACTGATGATTGATTTGTATTATATAGTAATAGCAAACAATAAGTTTATGTGTTAAGCGTCCCCTACACGATGAGATTTGTCTTATAACATGTCTGCAGACAAATGATAGACTTGAAGTCATTTACAATTACTTCGAATCTCTCTACTTCCCCCTGATCGAATAAGAGTCAACACGATCCGAAGTGATTTGGCCCCATCACTAGCAGCAACACATGTCTCGAGGCAAGTCTCATGTGTAGGGGATACTTTACATTTCTTTCCTTGGTAAGAAAGATCTCTAGTGGTTAAATAGTAATTTTACACCGCTTAGCTGACAATCCTGGTGTAACCGCCCACGTGATCGCGAGGGATGCCTTGGGATTAATACGACAGGATGTTGGAGGTCGTCACGGGGAGCTGCTGGCGGGATTACTTGATTTACTGAGACACTTGACTCTTTCTGGCCCCCCTTCTGAGAGATCGGAGCTACGCGGTTCGCCACTTCCGATAGCGCTGCTTCCAGTCTTTTTCACTTTAACGGTAAACCCCCGTACGTTGCGGTAAACGCGAGACGGGATGATCCTCTGCTGCCAGAGATTAGACCTTCTTCTACCCCATTTCTTAGAGACAGAGTGAATTGCTGCGTTTAGGCTGCCCACCATGAGCTTGATACCTACAGATTAAATTTCGCCTTATAGGGAACTCTTTATGGGGAACTTGCTAGCCCTGGAACGAGCTTCTGTGACCGTTCTTTCTGGGATTTTTGAGAATTAGTTTCAGTATCATGAGAACGACCTTTGCGGTATTTTATAATCGGAGTCTTTAATGCATTAGTAAGAGGTTACTAATTGTACGACTTAGAGATTAGATTAAAGTTACAAAAGGGGTACAAAAACATTAAAGCTGGAAATATCGGGAAGACGACCTACTCGCGACTTTCCACAAGTAAACTTTTGTTACTGATACTATATTGTGCAAATTAATGTGAACACAACGATTACTTGAGATTTTTATAGATAGCAAGAATTACTTGCTTCTATCCCAAACCGAGTCTAAAGACACAAAAAAGGACACATATTCTATTAAAAGCTCATGATAGTGTATTGCATTTTTGTTTAAAATTGACTTTATCAATAAAGTAGTGTTTTAATCGAAGAACTTGTGTCCACATTAATTCACACAATATTGTAAATATCATCATCTATAGCACTTTTTCTTTATTTCACCGCATGTTTACTTACATTCGTGTCAATATGAAACAATATTCTAATTATATTTGAAGTTATATGAAAATATAGCTAGAGTATTTTGACCCAATCATATGTTTCTGTCACTTACTACTTTAAAAAAAAATGACTATAGCTGCTATTATGCTTATTATATTACTATAATCTTCTTCACCATATACATTTCAGATGTCTAAAAGCTCAAAAACTTAAATAATAATTAGTGCTTAATACAAAAATATGGCGTTCACATAGAAATATATGATATGATGGAAGATTTTTTTAGTGCTAAGTGGGTTAATAGGTTTTGATAGAAGTTTTAGTAAGTTTATGATTCTGTTAAGTTAAATAAAACTAATGATTTAGTTTTTGACTAGGTGTGATAGATAAGGGAAGATTTCTTTACTGCTTTGGATAGTAGAACGGGTTTATGAGTCAATGTGCGAACAATTTCACATTAACACTTTAATAGCTATTTTACTTCTTTATTCGGTTCTTCGACTGTGTATTTCATCTGGATCGAAGAATAAGACCTAGGAATAAAATTTAATGACGATGTTTATCAACTGTAAAGTTTGTAAAGAATGGTGGATATGAATTGCAAAGATCTGAAAGAATAAGGTAATAATACACCAGAAAATAGAACAAAAAGTTGAATAGACAAAATGTTCAAAGTAGTACAGATTATTGCAAAAAATAAGTATGGTTGCTTTGAAAATTAAACAAAGTACAAATATAATTATATCGTAAGTATGAATGAAGAGAAACAATTTTTCTCGTGTATAAAATAAAAATATTGTTATCCTCCATTGGTAATCTGTAGTAGAGAATCTTTGACGATACAACTAAAATTGAACGTTTTTTAGACTTTCCTTCGAATTTTTATTCGAATTGAAAAGAAATTTTAAACATTTGATTTGATAATAAAAATTGTATAAACGTTGCAGAGACTGATAAGTAACCCAGAATTTTAGATTTCTCTAAAACTTAGAATAAACACGTGAAAAAATATGTTTGTCAACGGAGGGTTAATTCAGTAAATGTACAGCGTTTTCGGTAAGTGGCAAAAAATTTAAGGGGACAATGTGCTTATTAAAATAGGATAAAGATTAAAAATGATGAAATTGCGTTTGAAACTCCGTTTCAAAGTTATAAATTATTACAGAAACGTCTAAAATTCACGTGAAATGTGTCTAACTCGACACTTATTCTGTTGCCGACGTGGACTATGCCAGATACAGCGAATTCAATAGAATAAGTCCTGAGTCAGACACATTTCAGCAGACATTTCACATTTCATCAAACATGCAAAATTTAAACGTACACTCAACAATTAGTAACTTAAAAACGAAGCCTGAAATGGGATTTTGTGTTTTCATTTTCGTCTTATTTTAGTATGCAGAATTTCCCTTAAATGTTTCTGACACATGCCGTCAGACATTTGTACATGTAATCCTTTACCTTTTCCTATCCTACATTTCAAAGCAAAAAAGAGTATCGTATTATACTTTTTATTGTTAAAACTCTCTATCGGATTCTTCTATATTTACGCAGCCACCCTTTATACAGGACGATTCAAAAATAGCGTGGAAATAGTTTATACGAGTATTTAACTGAACCTAGAAACTTTTTGCTTTTCATATGCAAATACTTGAAATTTAAAAAATGATTACGTATACAGAAAAAATAATATTACAATAAAATATAGTCTTACCTCAAAAACAGTTACAAACTTCCAACTTCCGAAATACAATCTCACAGAACTTAAGTCACCTGTTTACATCCAGCTAAAAAATAAACTAGAATAGTAACTACGGAAATTATTTTCTTAATTCTAATAATACATAAATATTTTTATGTAAATCTTAACCCTTGTACCTCATGTGAGTCAGCTTCACCTAAAATTTATACAATTTAATTTCTAATTACTTCGTCTAAAAGATTTAATTCACATAAAATTCGCTTACATTTAGCAATAAATATTTGAAGAATACATTTGAAATTACTTGAAATTACATATTGTACTATTTCATAACTAAAACTTGTATTTCTAATTCTTCATTACAGTAATTTTAAAATTAGTTAAATCCAAATGTCATGACCTGACACGTTGTTTTTTTCTGAAACTACTTTTTTGATATACAGGTATCATCTTTTGCAAACTGATAAGTCTCATATCGATACACATAGAAGAGTTTATATCTCAATTTTGAAAAAAAAACAATATCAAGATTTGCTATCGGACTACAGATTTATTACATTTGTATTCGGTAGTCATAAACAGCACCCAAGACTTAAATGACACCATGTTTTAATCACCCTGTATCGTCAACGCAGAAGCAATCAAGTGCTCGTTCGGTTTTTGTTCGACCAGCCAGATGTTATTTAGTTAAAACAATGGGGGAGGGCATTGTTAAAGTATGCAGATTCTAATACAATTGATCGATCCGCATCCCGTTGCAGCCAGCTGACCTGGTGAAATGGAAGCAAGTAGCCGCCAGGTTCAGCGAATTAATTACCGAAGCACCCGAACAACTGCAGCTGAATGAAAATCAATTGTACGGCATAGAATCGACGAGGATCGCCTCCGAAAGTACTGCCAACGTAAGAAACAGAGACGTCCTTATGGTCTGAGCGAACGTTCGAAAATTCGGGGTAAAATTCGAAGCGATGATACGACGAGGATATTTGTGCGAACAAAAAAAAGAAAACATACAGTCAAATCGACCACATTTTCTCTGTAAATATGTTCATATCCATGTTTCTGAACTTTCGATGACAAAAGAGGAAAGACAATTTAAAAAAGGCAACGAAAGGGCACAAAAAGTGATATCATGTAAATGTTTTTTCGTGTTAATGAGTCGCTGTGTATCTTTTCTTTTTCAAACAAATGAAAATTGTCCAGGGAATTTGTCCTACCGCAACCGGTTGACATTTTCCTTGCTTTCCTTTACATGATTTTCGACGAACTGCATTCGTTAACGAAACAGGAAACTGCGGATGAACACGGACGACTAACGAGATTACGCGATATCTCTTTGTTTTATCCCATCTTCAGGCTCTCGAACGAGCATAACGCTTGTAAGTATCTGATATACAGATTTACGACATGTTTAACAATCGATTTTATCTCATTTTCTCTTGTTGTCAATGCATCATAAAAAATGGACGCTGCATATCCTGCTGGAGATAGGAAAATTATCAATAAAATATGTATTGGACGTTTTGTCCAAAATGTATTAATATGCAACAGAAAATTAAATTACTTTCCCTGCAATTTATTATCTTTAATCGTAGCATGAAATGGAAATGTGGAAAATTAAAGCTTTATTTTTTGTTATTTTCAATTCGGTAGCTTTTTTTGTATACCTGAACGGTATATAAGAATGATATACGATACTGCCTACTTTTCCTTAGATTGTTATTGTAAATCTAATTTAGTAATTAAAATAAACATTTTCTTTATATCATTATTTTTGTAAAACTTATCCCTATTTTTAAAGAAATTACAGCTCCATTTTGTAAGTTGCAGTGAAAGTAAAATAGAAAATTAAATATCAATACTGGTTTATACACATCAAAGAATTTCAATTATAGATTTTACTTATTTTATTAGTATTATCAACTGTTTTTGAGACATTTTCTACTTCCATATGAAAGTAAATGCAAAATGTATCTCATATTGCTTGTGCTATCGTTTTATTTTTAAACTTTTTCTTTTATTAACATTGTAAACTTTACGAAACGTGAAAAATAACAACTTCTAACTTTAATGAACTTTTTTACGTGCGCCTCAATAAGTCGCAATACTTCTAACAAATATTCTAAACATTCTGTAAATATTTATTTTCTACTATTAATTGTTCAGAATTGCTACTAGGATTATCTCTTTTTATTGGCAGTTTTTTAAATCGTCAACCATGAAACTGTACTTCGAATAAATTCAAAGAGTTCTATGCGCAATGCGAAATACAGTGAAGATTAAGTATTTAATTGCTTTCCCATGGAATGGGAACGTACAAACTTGGTAATATTGTAATTTAAATAACAAATTTACACGAACATCTGTTATGATTTCAGGTCAGGTGGGTGAGATAGCACGAATACTTGCTATGCCATTGCACAGAGCACCAGCAAGTAGACTTCATCCAGCAATTTCCAATTCTAACCGATAGTGCCAGTACTAAATGGTATTAGTATAAATGTAATATTACCCTATTGTAAATTCCTTGTACACAACTTCTTTAATTTTAGTTGTACGATTAACTATGATCTTTTTAATTTTTATGAACCAATTTAAAATGTTTTTAATCTTCAAATTTTTTAAATATATTTATTATTAAGATTTAATTGTATTTTTTAATGGAATTATATGTGTGACGAAACTTTCAATAATGGTAATTTATTGTCTGAAATAATATAATATTCGTAAATTTCTAATAGTGAGTGATATTAAGAAATAAAATAATGCGAATCGATTCTGCTAATTGTTACATATTTATTTTCACTGGACTAATGCATGTACTAAATACAGTTATTGAAGTTAGCAAACAGTATTATACTTTAACATGTACATGATTCTTGCACAAATAGTTATATGATAATAATTTCAAATGTAAATTATTTGATGGTTTTATAACTGGCCTGGTAAACTTCTTTCCTTGCAATCTTCCCGCATCGACAAGGTACCAACCCCCATCCGTAGTAGTTACTGAGAACCTAGTGACAAAAATTCAGTCTCCAAATGATTTATTATTGTTTATTTCATAAATGCAATATGCTTTTAGTTTTATAAAATGCGATATTAATTATTTAATCACTTTTTAAAAAGGTGTATTAATAGAAAAGCAAAGGTGTTAAATAAATGAAATTTAAAGCTGACAAACGATCACAGTACCATACGAATTTTAATACGAAACAAACGACATAACGATTACAATAATTCTTATGCAGGTTTATTTAATGTATCTGTATGAACACTATCTGTACAATAATTCAGAAAATATGACTATAATATGTGACAGTGTGACTGAAGTTATTACTTAAAAATCCTCGATATTCCACCAAAAAAGGTTACTAAAAATCCTCAAATTATCAGCAAGAAAAACCTCCTAAAACGAATCCTACCTTCGAGTTGGTTATCGCCCTCTCTTCATCCTTGTACAATCTTTCTGGCTGAAGAATGGTAGTCACACAGTAATACATGGCTGAAGCAGCAGAACACTTGTCCAAACTGTTAGCCGGTGCTATTTCCTGGTGACACAGGTGAAAGGCTGCCCGTAGCAAATTCTTCCTGTAGTCTGGATACAATTTCAGCTCACCTTGATCTATCATTGCCTTTGCTTTCTTTATATCGAATTTTCCATCACTCATCAACCCTATTTTCTCGAATTCGCACGCTCTTTGGCAAGGACCTGTGCCCAGGTCTGCTCTGCATTCCGACTCGTACTTTTCCAGAATGTTCTCTGCTGGAGACACGACGAACAACGTCGTTAAGAGGAGCGTGCTTGCACGGAGCATCCTGTGCTTTCGTCTGTACGAAGTGTCCTTTCACGGAAGTTTATATAGCCTACTCCAAATTGCTCGTTTCCTTTCCTGTTTCATTTGTCGCGTGACTTGTCGCATGACACTACGGAAAATGGGAATACAGATTTCCGGAGAAATACAAAACATAGTTTTTACACTAAATTTCTATTGTATGGCGATATTAATTTTCGTTTGTTTAAAGCATTTATTGCCATGTGAGTCTGTCGACGTTCTTCGTATCCTTTCATTGACAAAAATGGTCATAGAAAGCCGTCGAAGTGCACCACTTTAAAAAGATCAATGTTTTTAGCTTAACTCCCACATGGGTAGTAGTCGTCTGTATCAAAGATTTGATTTACCTTTTTTGTGTAAACGTTTGGTTTATAAAACAATTTAGTGTAATCATGTTACAACATGCTACAAACTACACTTTTAAGGTACAGGGGGTTCGATAATAGACAGAAATCTTAACACTTTCGCTGTTACTGACGCACACGGTGCGTTACATCGATTTTTTCATTATTGCAGCCTACGTAACTGTTGTGTTTCTTTTATTATTGAAGGTTCGTTAGTCACGTGCCAAAGAAAGACATTATGCATGAAATACGATATTTTTTATTCAAAAGAATATACCGCTTCTGGGAATGAAAAGCTAAATTTTAATAGCAGGGAAAGTGTTAAGGAGAGATCTTATAAGCTAAAATAAGACGAAAATGAAGACAGTCAAAATTGACCAGGATCAGTACAGTGACCCAGTGACACAGGTTTGCAAACTATAGGTGAATTGCATTTAATTCATTAATGATTAGTATTTTTTAAATCTAACGCAGACTACTTTCAACGTTTCTATCTTCAACGTTAATTCTCCAATTCTCCGTTCATTTTTTTGTTGCATTGCTTTTTCGTTCATACTAATGCTATTTCCTTCGATGCATGCCGACTTTCTTGTTCGGAGTACAATCGTAGCGCCTAGCGCGTACCCAACGCTACCGCAATCACTCGGGCAGCAAACTCACGCTCTCATTGACCGGTGTTTTTCGTTGACTCGTTAAAAACTCGTTAACGAAGACTCATCTAACATTTTCGTTTAAGAAGAAAGTTATTTCAAATCACCCCCTGAATCGCCCCTTTCAAGGAACTACAACATTTTTGTTACAACCTGTATACCTATTGTACATGCATACTTTTCTACGTAACGTCCATTTTGATTTTGGTTGCATTGGAGCTGATTGAAGTCGTCGGTGTATAATAAGAATTATGTGTATAATTATGCATATCAAATATACAGATGATCATTGCAGAAACATCAAACCTAAATATTCCGAAATTAGTTTTTTTCGGTGAGTATTATGTTATTTCAAAATTGTGCAAAACATGTTTTATGTTAAACTTTATTTGAAATTTAACTTCTTACAATGGAAAACTTTTAGATTTCCGTTAAATAAACCACAACTGTTGTCGGCATAGCTCGCAACAAAAGACTAGCTACTACATACAATATTTATTTGCTAAATGCTTCCAGTTTGGGATTAGCTGAGAGCAGATAACTACCAGAGACACGAAACTTGAGCCTCATTCAACCTTTGTGAAAGACAAAGAGGGGAGCAACGAAGTGTGTCCTCCCTGAGTGGTGGAGATAACGCCGTGCATATATCCGCAAGAAGTATTCGAGGCTTTAATGAATATATACTGTACATAAATGCAATATAATTTGTGTAAAACATCCGAAACCTATCAATTTTTATAGTACTCCAGAAGTAAAAGTGAACAAACTACAGCCAGATACTATTTTTTCAGAAAATTTATCTAAGGATACACCATAGAATTTTAATTCTGCCGCATATATATATAATTTCGATAACGATTTTTATTACCAAACAATTTTTATTACATGCATAGTTACAACAGGTCTGCAAGCTTCAACATCACAAGGAATAGTCAGTGATCTGAATAATGAACTTCAGAACGATGAAAATATTCTGGGTTAGTATTATAATTTGTATAAATTGATAATGTTTTGTATTATTTTTATTATACTGTTATTTGCATTTCAATAAAAACCAATTTAGTTCCTTACTATAAAAAATGATACTATTAATAATAAGTATTATTCAATGACATTTGAAATTATTTTTTGGCAATTTTCATCCAATATTTTACCAAGCTATAAAAATTAATTTATAGTATAAGTGAATAGACGTTCAAACTTTAGCGCTACTGTTGCACTTTTCAAAGCGCATGCGCTTTAATCTGTATACCAAATTCGTACATAAAAGTTGGGATGCCTTACAGACAAAAGCTAGCAATCTAGTGTATTATAGGGAAGTCTGTGATAAAAATAAATTAAATTAAAAATATAGTTGCAAGATAATCAGGATCAGTATATGATTGAACAGTATTTATACGTAGTAATTTATACACTATATTTAAAGAAGGAAAATTTTTACACGCATGCAAATATACAGAAAATACTAAATTTAATATGAATCAGAATATATTAATTTAGAGAGTGAAAGAAATACCTGTTTATGTTATATTCTTTTAATTGTGTTTACAGAAATACGAATTTGCAGAAATATTCGCAGTCTAGTAATATTATTACATAAAAATATTTAAGATAATTATAATTATTATTTGTAACCTATTATAAATGTCTTTGCATTTTATTTTATTTTATTAAATGATACCTTGTTTAACGTAAACCGTAACTGAATGTTTATTTCCACCCGTTAAGTATATGATATATGCCACTTTCATTTTATATTTTGTTCAAACTAACGTATATAACTATATTTATTTATAATTATAGTTGTTTACAGTGTTCACTTTGGTCAGAATGAACAAACGGAAGCACGTATGCATGTTCCTTTGAGAAAACATAAAGTAATATTAATTTAAAAGTGCCCGCGTAAAGAGGCAGGCGACAGTAACGGATGCATGACGAAGAGTGCGGTAAAGAGAGGAACTATTAGTGTGTCAACCAGCTCATCAGAGGTCGCGATAAAAATGAAGGGACTTCTCATGAGATTATGAGACCTTCCACTTTAGAGTGGTTAGGGTTAGCCCTAACCTATATTTTTTGCTGAAAAACAATTTTTATTAGCTATTTGGATAATGGCAATACCCAACACCTAATTTATGTAGGTAAGTATTTCATGATTCCAAATATTTTATTTTTAATTAAAAATGTAGAAGCAAGTGTTAAATGTGTACAATATTTTTTCAACAGTTACTTTTTGTTTAAAATTATATATTAACATGCATCTAATATAAATACTTTTGTAACAAATGAATAAGTGATAGATTCGGTATAGGAAAGGAGGCAATAGCATGAAGAAGCGTTAGGGAAGTTGTTTGTGTACTATGTTATTATTTACATATACCCATAAAATGGCCATCATCAAAGAAAGCAAAGGTCATATGGCTCTGCATGCAAAGTAAGTATATGTTCCCAAAGGTAATAGGTGTAATCGATAGCAGCACCAAGAATCAATCTGGAGAATTATGTAAACTGGGAAGGTTATCATTCCATCCAGGTACAGAAGAATAGACATATATGTCATAGAAATGCCTGATAAAAATTGCACACTTCATTCCGAGTCATCATTGTGTTATCACGTATGATAATACTAATTGCTTTTCAGGTTATTTGGTGATGACCTTTACATCTCTAAGGATTTTGTTAAATGAACAGTTAATAACTCCAACACGAATATAAAGGTATTTTGAGTCGTTCTACATAGAATAACAATATTTTCAACATAATTCTTGCACCTTATTCTCTGTATTGATGTTCTATGAACTTCTAATTTTCTTAATATTTCAATAATTGGTTTTATATACTAATTATATACTATTATATACTACCTATTATATACTAATATAATAATATTTATATACTCTTAAACACTTAATAGTAGCCAATATATTCTCGTTATTATCTTTACTCATTTTTTGTAAAAAGAATGTATAGATGTGTAATGGAAAGGAAGCTTCATAATATGTTCTGTACGAGTTCAATACCTGTAAATACGTGACAAATCGCAATCTTGGAAAATGCACCCTAGTGCTGTGGCATTTCAAAACATAGAAATTAAGATTTACATAAAAAAATTCCCATTTTTTAGTTTCATTTCCTGAAGTTTTATTATGGTTTTTAATATTTTTAGAAGTTGTCTTCATGATCTGGAACTTTATGAAACATTTTTCTGGATTTATGTTGTGTCCTATTTCCTTTATGCTTCAGCAACCATTTTCTAACACATTTTCATATTGTGTTTCCTATTATAAAAATCTCTTTCTTGTATGTGTTTATTAATAATATAGTATCCGCATCTGGGCCAGATATGCTGATCTTAAAACAAAAAACAACCATCATTAATATTAATTTTTCATTATATGCATTTTATTAAACAAATATATAAAATAATACTTTCTGTGATTTATCTTTACATTTAAGCTTGACGTTTTCTTTGCTATTATTATTATCTTTCATTACTTTATGTTCTGTAATATGGCCTTTGCGAATTCTCTATCTGTAACAGAAAGATCAAAATAATACCTGAATTATGTTAAGTTTTAAATACATGAATAAGGAACACTAGACCATTTTCAGCTCATTTGGTGTTCTCCACACTCATTCTCTTTCTAGAAGCTTGGTTTGTTTCAGAATCCACTAATGATATTTCTATTTCTTCTCTGTTAGACATTGTGAAATTAGTATTTAATTAACAAGAACTTGAATAAGCTCATAAAAGAGGATTATACAAGTGACCACATCAATAGCTGAGAATGGAGTGTGCAATTTTTATTATGCATTTCTATGGTGTTAAGAATATTTATTTTACACCAAGTGGATTACATATATCCCTGACCAGCATTAATTAGTGTAAACGCGTTCTTAACGTCATCGTCTCATTCATCGTAAAAATTAGTGACGTCGTACATGTGTAGCAGTATTTACGCAATGCACTGCTCATACCACTACGTCATTGGCAGTGATTGACAGTACTGCCAGTACTCGCAGTGCAAAAAGGAATGCACCAGTAACACATTCCGTTTCCAAGTTTTTCAAATGGTTGACAGCTCTTAAAAATACTAATCATTTGTGAAATATATTTTTTTGAATATAGGATCTAGAAGCATTGCTAGTGTAAGTAAATAAGCTTGTTATCAATTGCCAAATCTATTTTTTATTTTCCTCAGTAAAGATTCTAAAAAATTAAAACCAATTGCAAATTTTGGTTTTAAATTATTTGACTTCTGCTCCAAGCAATTAATTAATGGTATCACTTTACTAATGGTAATGTATTCATCATCAGAGAGTTCTTTTGTTTCTAGTAGACTTCACACCAATATCTTAGCACATCAATATCTTCCCTCTAATTTTTTAATTCAACTAAAATAAGAATTGACGGAGCTTCTGATTGTGATAACAATATATTATTTATCTTTTTTGGCAGTTCTACAAGTCTTTCAGCCATGCAAAAAGTTAAGTTCCACCTTGTGAAAACATCAAAAGATTATTTTAATTAGTTTATGAATTAGTCTATTATTAATCATTTTACCTATCATGCAATAATTTATTAGTATAAAATCCAAGGTTTCTTAAAGATTTTAATATAGTATTTAAACGATTAGGGGTAATTTACCCCGTGATAAGGGTGACTGACAACAGGGACAATGAATCGGAGGCTAAAAACCCTTCCTTGTTAATCTTAAAAGATAGGGCAGGTATCCCTGAATATATTAGCATTAATAGTTATAATATTTTCTGGTTTTGCATAGTTGTAAATAAAATGGTCATTAAAGTTTGAAAATATGCAAAATTAAAAATATAATGACAGAAACGTGTTAATTTAATATAGATAAGAAAAAATTAACTACTTTGTGTTTTCTTGCATTTTTTGTTTTGGCGTACCCACATATGATAAGTAATCAAATATTTTACATTTCGAACTTTGTGGCATAGTTTTAGATCAAACATGAAGTCAACCTATCATGAATATATGTCGTTTCGTGATTCTTATTAGAGGGTTTCTAATCTGAACAAGGTTTTACAATAAACAACAATGTCATTTCATTCGACTAGGTCTTTGCGAAAATGTTTGCTAAAATTCACAAGCAAATTTCAATCTTAAATTCTCTTCACGATAATTAAATATCAAAAACCAATTCATCAATCATCTCTGATGACCCAACCACTGATTTATAGACCCCTCTCGCAGATATTCCCATCAAACAATTACACAATAAGAAAGTTCCTGGATCTGATAAAATCATTTCCCTCATGGTAAAATTTGCTCATCACAAACTTGCTCTACCTCTTCAACCACGCACATATTAATTCATACTTTCTAGACCTTAAAATCTAGAGGAGTGGAAAATTGCAAGAATCGCCCCAATCCGCAAACCTGGCAAACCAAAAAACAGTGCTAATAGTTACAGGCCTATCAGCCTGCTTTCAATTTTAGGCAAGGTATTCGAAAAATGTATACTGTACTGCCTCTCTTCCTTCTTGAAAGAAAGAAATATTCTCATTCACCAACAAATGAATTGCGTTCTAACTTCTTCACCACCTATAAGTTGGTGAGAGTTTCTCAACTAATAACGTACGACGTCAATGTTAAAAGGTTGGTCATCATGATTCTTATACACCTCGCCAAGGCATTTTATTCGGTCTGGTACGATGCTCTAATCCACAAACACAGCAACATAGATCTTCCAACATCATTCATCAAACTAATCAAGTCTTACCTTTCCAATAGATTCATTTATGTCCCTATTAACCGAAACACCTCTGCAAAGTACCTTGTTACTACCGGCATTCACCAAGGATTTGTCTTAGAGCCCTCCCTCTTTAATATCTACGTTAACGATATACCGGTACTTGACAACTGTATACTCATGATGTTCGGGGACGACACATCAATTATTTCATCTTGCTGGTGCTCGAGACCACTTGTGACCACTTGTTAACGAAATCACAGAATACTTCACAAATTGGAAGTTTAAAATTAACCCGCTGAAAATTCAAACCATTCACTTCCCGTTGAATAGAAAAATTCCGCTCAATCTCAACTTAAAAATCGTAAACATAGTTCCATGATTCCAGAATATCAAGTACCTTACTATTGTATTCGACAGGG
Source organism: Calliopsis andreniformis (assembly GCF_051401765.1). Classification (NCBI taxonomy): domain Eukaryota; kingdom Metazoa; phylum Arthropoda; class Insecta; order Hymenoptera; family Andrenidae; genus Calliopsis; species Calliopsis andreniformis. Next base: position 3,215,856 of record NC_135067.1, on the reverse strand, counting down.
AATTGCGCTGGAGGTCAGCAAACCTAGATAGAATCTACAAAATTAGGGCTAGTGCTCTTTATCCACACCTCTGCACAGTATCCAAGCTACGCCTTAAACTCAGGTTTGTATTAGATTCGTACTTACTTATGGAGTTCACGTTTGACCGCACTTAACTATTACAAATCACAAAGAAATATACTACACGCAGAATAGGATCCTAAAGATTATCACAGAGAAACCCACCCGTTATCCTACAGATAAGCTCCTGATGGGGTGTCACGCCCAAAAGGTAAAATAAAACGTCACTCCGTACAATTTAAATGTTTCCTCTCTTGTAAAGAGAGGTTTGGGGCCTTATATTAGTTTCGCTGCTTTGGAGAAAGTTTCCCCTCCTTTTGCGCTGGGTCCAAGGGCTACTTTTGCTCAGAGGGATAATTTAGGGCCTATCGGATCTTCGGACTGTGTTGTCGGTGAGGTAAATCATAGAAAGAGTCATCGAGTCGTCACATTTCCCTCTTCTTAGACTTTCGTTGCTCCGAAACGAATTCGCTCAAGTCTACGTGGTATAGGTAGAGGTTGATGTTCATCTTCGTCTTCCTCTATGCATTCCTGTTGAAGACTCGCATAGGTTGTCGGCTGTATTGCCACTGGGGTTGGTGATGTTCGTTGCATTTCTAATATGGCGTTGAAATTGTTATTAAAGCAATTTTTACAAAACAGCATGATGTTTCCAGGATTAGTGCATTTACAAAGTTTGAGTAGCATATACAATGTTATTACTCCTAGGGAAACGTATCCTAATATCTGGAATGTTGACATCGCAGTGTCTTTCCAATGAAGTATCCGTCTTTGGGCTACAATTTGGTTTAGCTGGTTGTACATTTGGTCTATGTCCGCTTTGTAATTGTTAAAACTATTTACTGCTAATGGAACTTGGTGCATCTTTTCTTCTAGGATGGTCAATTCTTCAAGAGAAAGGTTTATCTCTACCGGTTTAAGTTTTGTTTCAAAAGTAAGGTTTTTAATGGATCCACCAATTTTCATTATCGTATTGTACGTAGTGACAATGCAATCTTTATCTGAAGTTAATAATGCAGGTTGTTCAAGATGTATAGTTTGTTTAACATCGCAAAGTATCTCTAAATCTATAGGTTTCTCTGGAATTAATAGGTGTCGTCTTGAGCTTTCTAAAGGTATGTAAACTAGGTCGTTAATCTGGAATATTGCTGTAGAACATTGATTTTATTCATGGAATGTTTTGAGTACTTCGCTCTCACAGGTGTTGCTATGTAAGAGTACTATGTTTGGTCGTGTCCGCTAACAAATAGGTATAAATGTGTTTAATTTACATTTAGTGTGTATATATTCTAGATCTACGGGTATGTATTCGTGCACTGTTTGTAAAATAATGCTGTTATCTAATATTATCGTTGTAAATACATTGCCTATTTTCCTCGGTATTGGGTAGTATTTCTTTATTTTCCATTCTGTTTCTTCTATCAACGGTATTTTGATGTGATAAAATATTTTTGTTTTGTAAGTGAATATTGTAATTTCACTAACGCTAATTAAAGTTTGAATATTTTCTTCTTTTGGTTCTATTGCCGAATGTAAGTGATTTTTCTTTACCAAATTAGCGTAGCCTTGCAAAAATATTTCATTTGTCAGTATATCTGGATGAACTATTCCCTGTTTTCCTAATAATAACGCGGTAATGAGTGTATCTATTTGTTCTGTGCAACTGAGGAGAAATATGTCCAGTGTTATAATTTGTGTGAGGATTTGATTCGAATGAGTTAATTTAGTGAATATCTCCTGTTTAGTATTTTCTAGATTGTAACTTAATATAGTTTTTATGATTTGGGTCTGTTAGAAAATTGTTATAACCGTGTTCTAACTCGTGGGCGTTTGTTACAATTATTACTAGCTAACACCGAACAGTATAAGTGTGCGCGTAATCAGACGTAAAAACTCTACTGATGTAACTGTTATCGATGCTCGAACCAGAAGGAAGGGCCCTACGCGTGGGGTCCTTTTCCGTACGCATTTTCGGCTACGTTGCCTCCCTGGGTTTTTTCCCAGGGTTGCCGCTTGTCCTCGCGGAGGTGTATTTCTGCCTCGGTGGTTGCTTCCAGAGAGTGCCACTCAGGCCGTTTAGGCGGCAATTTTTTAAATTTTCTTACATTCGGCCATCCTAACGATACGTATGTCCTCAGACGCTCTCTCTCTGTAAGATAATCGAAATTTGCATCAGTTTCTTGATGAGCAAAATTGTGGTGTTGACTACATATACAGAGAGGAAGATACTTATCGGTTATGGGTTGGTGAATGAGTAGGTTTCGATCGCGATCAATTGAAACCAGAGTCGTTGACTCTCATATTGCACGCAACAGTTATGTGGCGTGTGATAAGGTGTGCTCACTGAAGAGGGCACGTCCTGCATTGCGATGTCCATCGTCGTATCTAATTGAACGCTACAACGCTCGTTGTCTGGTGAAGTCCGTCGTCGCCCTGATGAGGTGAGCGCTACAACGCTCGTTGTACTGTTGAAGTCCATCGTCGCCCTGATGAAATGAGCACTACGACGCTAGTTGTATTGGTGAAGTCCATCGTCACCTTGATGAGATGAGCGCTACAACGCTCGCTGCAATGGTGCAATTCATCGTAGCCCTGATAAGATGAGCGCTACAACGCTCGTTGTGAGAGAAGGCACTCCCATGCCTTGTTGATGCTCCTTTTATTCGGTTACTTTGACCTGACGCCCAGCGTCATTCAAATGAACCCCTGACTGCCTCAACACAACACCCAGTGCTTGTTTCGGTCAATCGTTATTCGCTGATTCTGTGATACCCAGTATCACATCGGAATCAACTTGACCTGGGACACCCAGTGTCCACACTCGGTCCACGATCTAGGGCACCCGGTACCCATCCTCGGCCAACTCGTTCATGATCTAGAGCACCCAGTACCCATCCTCGATCATGTACTACAACCCAGGGTACCCAGTACCCGATTGTACTTTAACAGTTCGAAGCACCCAGTACTCTACTGTTAGAGTTTCTTCCAGTTATGTGTGTCTGGCACAACGTCCAACGTTGCCTCGTACGACGTCCCTCGCAGTGAAGTACTTCAGGTACTGCTGCTCATTGCGGGTGGCTGCTCGCAACCACTCCTCCTTCGTCCTTACTTTGTCGTCGGTCGCTGTGTTGGATTCCGAGTTTATGGAATTGAGTACAACACTTTTTAAAATCTAACAAGAGTTTATTCAACTAAGGTTGCGATGTCTTACAAATGTGAGCGTAGAAGTTTTGTACAAGAAAATCTCTCTCTGTCTGACGTTGCGTTTTCGGAGTCGATATATATAGGCTGTGATAATGACGTGAAAGAGAGTGGGGAAAGGACAACGTGGAAGGAACTAGGAAAAGGGACAAAGGTACATGGTGACTAAGGTTGCTGTGCAAAATATTTGGAGAGGAATGACTAATGATGCGCTGGCGTTTACGTGCGATTATGTTTGACTGACGAGTACACAACAGCTGTTTCTCTTTACAATTCCTTGCATAACGGCCCGTCGCTCCGCACGAGAAACATTTTATCGGCGACCGATCCATCCGTGGAGTTTGTTTTTCCTCCTTTCCACTGTGCAATGTCGATGACGGTGATAGCCATAGCCGCGATGGTTCCGCTGTTGGTGCCCCTGGTTTCTTCGACATCTGCGGCATCTCTCCTAACTTTCTCATAAACAAGTATAACTCGTCTACGGACTTTAAGTTTGCCGAGCGCACTGTTCGAGCAATACTTATGTTAGGGATTCCTCCTATGACGGAATCAATCAAGCTGTCCTCTGGGATGGACAGTCCGAGTTTCCGCAACTTTGCTAGCTTGTGCAAACAATAATCTCCCAATTTTTGGCCCGGTTGGTCTTGGTATTCCCAGTTTGGCCTTGGTATCTTCCCAAGTAACGGCAAAGCCGCTACATCACGCCCCTACCAGTAAAATAGTCTATACTCGTAATGTACAAATGTCAACAAACCGTTAGAATAATAAAAAATGTTTTACACATAACAAACAAAAAACTTATAGATAACGCTATTCTAATACAAAATATAACTTAATATAACTACCCGAAACCTGCTTAAAATCGATCTGGGAACCTAATACGTCTACCAGATCGCGTCGTACATGGATCCGCTGTATGTGACTGTCGCGCCGGTACGAGTGGTACATTATTATTTGGTGGTACACTTCTTACATTATTTGACAAATCAGCATTCCGTTCTGTCGTGGTGTGCTGTGGTATTGTTTGCGTACAGTCAGGTTGTATTGAAATATTGTCCGAAATTAAATATGCCGGATTAATTCTATTGATTAAAACTACTACGTGTTTCCCATTTATATTTACTGTAAATGTCTTCTGATTTCGACTTACAACCTGATACGGTCCATCATATGGCTGTTGTAATATCGCTCGCGATGCATCATGCCGCACAAAAACATGATCGCACGTTTCTAAGTCCTTAAACACAAATATACGCGGACTACCATGACGCGACGCTTCCGACGGACCAATATTGCGGAAATAGTTACGCAATTCTTTTATAAATTCGCTTGTAGCTAATGTTGTAGCTGGTGTCAAAAATTCACCCGGCAAACGTAAAGGTTCACCTAACACCAGTTCCGCAGAGGTAGTCTTTAAATCTTCCTTCCAGGCTGAGCGAATCCCCAGCAAAATGGTTGGAAGAACCTCTGTCCAACGAACATTTTGAAAACAACGAATGACCGCTTTAAACTGTCGGTGGAAACGCTCGACCATACCATTTGCTGCGGGATGATAGGCCGTAGTGTGCAAATGAGTCGAACCTAACAAAGAATTTAGTTCTTTGAAAAGATAAGACTCGAATTGCCTACCCTGATCTGTTGTTACCCGAAGTGGCGTTCCGAAACGGCAAATCCAGCCCTCATAAAACGCTCGCGCTACAGTGACCGCTTCTTGGTCGCGCAAGGGTATTGCCTCTGGCCAACGCGTAAACCTATCAAACAATAGCGATCCTTCGGAGACAGGCAGAACCACGATATCTATGTGCACGTGCTCAAATCTTGCCGATTGCACGAAAGACCCTACCTGTGCAGCAACATGCTTATTAACTTTAGAGCGTTGACAAGGCAAACAATTCCTGGCCCATTCTCGACAATCCGCTTTTATCGACGGCCAGACATAGCGCTGTGCTATGAGCGTAACTGTCGAATTGATTCCCGGATGAGACAACCCGTGAAGCGTATTAAAAACTGTTCGACGAAAAGGCATTGTCAGAAAAGGTCTCACGCTGTTCGTAGATACGTCACAATAAATTTTCTTGCTAGATCCCGGAATTGTGAGTAATTTAAGTGTCAAACCGGAAGACTCATGTAAAAATTTTCGAATTTCTGGATCAGTAGCCTGAGATGACGCTAGTGCTTCAAAATCTATAGCTTCTATTGCTTCTACTCGTGATAAAGTGTCCGCGCTAATATTCTCACGACCAGCAATATGTCGGATGTCGGTTGAAAATTGGCTTATAAAATTTAAATACCGTATCTGCATGGGAGTATGTTTATCTAATTTTCCGTTAAATACAAATGTCAAGGGTTTGTGATCCGTAAATATGCTAAAATTTCTAGCTTCCAGTAAATGCAGAAAATGCTTAATGGCAGAGTATATGGCTAAGAGTTCCCTATCAAAAGCAGAATATTTCTGTTGTGGTAAAGACAGTTTTGCCGAATAAAAAGCTAACGGTTCCCAATTACCGTTGACCTGCTGGTGTAGCGCGGCACCGACCATAGAATTTGACGCATCACAGGTAAGGGCCACAGGTGCGTTAGCCTTTGGTTGTGCTAACAACATCGCCTGCGCCAGGTCCTATTTGCATTTAGAAAATGCGTCACGAGCTTCATCCGTCCAAGTAACGGCTTTATTACCCTTGATATTGTTAATAAGCATGTCGTTTAAAGGTGCTTGATGATGAGCCGCCTTGGATATGAAACGACGGTAGAAGTTTAACATACCTAAGAATCGTCGTAACTGTTTTGCAGATATCGGTTCCGGAAAATTTAATATCGCTTCTACCTTATGTAACGTCCCTAAAGCGATGCTACGTTGTCCATGGAAGAGCGGCTTTCCGATGGACGAAAAGTGGGGTTCGTGTGGCGTGCGGTTAAGGAATTAAAATCCAAAGCTTAGATCTTTCTTGACAATAATTTATTCAGTAAAACCCTATTCTAATTCTAACGTAAATACAATACTAATGCCTATTCTAATTCGTTAAATATTTATAAGAACAAATAAGGTTAATTATTATGTACAGACGAGGTTATGTTGATCGTAATCGTTATGCGATATACTTCTATCATTTATCTCTATAACGCGAGAGTTAGGTTATGTGTCTATGCTTAAAATTCGTGAATAGAAGTTAGGTTATGTGTCTAAGCTTTTACATTCGTGAACAAGAGTAATTATGCTGTTATTAATTATTAATCCGTATTAATTGCGGTAGAGGATCCTCTATTTTAGACGATACGCAGTGTAAGTGTGTGTGTGTGTGCAATAGATCTTGTCTCGTATGCCCTGGTCGCTGCCGAAGTTATAGGTGGCTATAACCTAAGAGCGGTCTCAAGGTTTCATGAAACATATAATCTTTGCTTGATTGCCTAAGCATCCGTAAGTCCTTCGTTATCTTTTCTACATCGGTCGCTACCTTGGAGAAAAGACTCTTCAGGAGCGGTCTTAGAAATGCGTCCGACTAGGAATGGCTTCTAGCGCTTGTTGGCAAGCGATTCGTCTGCTTACGGCAAGCACGAACTCTATATTAAAGGAGCATCAATTACTATTTGGTAGAACGGTCGCTACCCCTAAAGGAGCGGTCTCGATCTTTAGTATATCAGCTACCTCCAAGATGTCGCCCGTACTGACAAACAAATATAAATTTTAGGGCTTTGTTTTGAAGGACTTGTAAGGATTGAATGTAAGAGGGTGCGGCTGCACACCAAACCTGAGATCCGTATAGAAGGGCTGGCCTTATACATTGAGTATATATTTTAATTCTTAATTCAAGTTTTAATTTTGAGGAATTTCTAAGTAATTTAGAAGCAGCACCAATGATTTTTAAGGCTTTAGTATTCCTGTCTATTATTGCAGGTTTCCAAGTAAATTTAGAATCAAATACTGTTCCTAGATAGTTGACTGTTTGAGACCAGGGGATTGTGATTCCTTGAAGAGATAATGAAGGAGGAACTTGTATTTTTATACGTCTGGAGAAATAAATGGCTTTAGTTTTGCTGGCATTAATAGAGAGTTTCCAGTCAGAAAAGTATTTGTATAATGATAAAAGAGCTTTTTGCAATCTTGTACGTATGAGGGGGAGGCTCCAAGAGGAGGTAATAATGGCAGTGTCATCAGCATATAAAGCTAGTAGGGAATTTGTTGGGTTTGGAATATCTGAGATATATATTGAAAACAGTAAAGGGCCAAGTATGGATCCTTGGGGAACTCCAGCAAGAATGGTGTGTGGTGAAGATTTACCATTACCAATTTGTGTATAAAATTCTCTATTTTTAAGATAGTTTTGTATTAAATGAATGATCCAGTTGGGGAATCGTAGTTGAATAAGCTTGGCAGTGAGTCCATCATGCCAGACAGAATCAAAGGCTTTTTCCAAGTCAAGTAAAATCATAGCTGCAAATCTATTAATATTGAGTTCATGGGTTACAAACTGTGATACTCTCACAAGTTGGTGAATGGTGGAGTGGTTGGATCTAAATCCGAACTGGAAATGTGGTATGATATTGTTTTTGTTGGTGTGTTTTATGATCGCCTTTGCTATTATTTTTTCAAATATCTTTGATAAGGTTGATAGTAAACTGATTGGACGATAATTTTGTACTTGAGTTTTATTTTTGCCTGGCTTGGGTATAGGAACTATTTTTGCGGTTTTCCAACACGAGGGAAAATAATTTAGTTTTATTGAAGCTCTAAAAATACAGTAGATCTGGGTATATACTTTTCCAGAGGTTTTTTTAAGGACCTCTGGGGAAAGTCCATCCGGACCCACTGCCTTTCTAGAGTTTAAGTTTGATATTAATTTCTTAATAATTGCAGGAGTTAGGTATTCGTTGAGATCTTCAGGTAAAGAGTGTAATGGGGGATTGTTATTAAGAAAGGAAGTTAACTGTTCTTGAATAGATTTTTCAATTCTGGAGGGTAGGGAGGCTGCATTTATGTGGATTTTATGGAATTGATTTGCCAAGGCGTTAGATTTGCTAGTTTCTGTATCATATACTTGATCTAATGAGTCAACTAACTGTGGAATGATTGTTTTTGTTTTTGTGATTTTTTTATAAATAGGCCAGAATGTGTGATCACGTAATGAAGCATTTCTAATTTGATTTTGTATTTCTAAGGCTTTTAGAGAAATGATTTTTCTGTTTAATTTAGCAGCTAGATTTTTGTAAAATTGTTTATAGACCGGGTTACCAGCACGATACCATGAACGCCTGGCTGAATTTCGGAGGGATTTAATTGATTTGAATTCAGCATCTGGTATGAATTCAGTTGTTGATGTTTGAACGGGGCTAGAAGCCTTCCTTTTACATTTTAACAGAAATGATCCAAGTTGTTTGATTGAATTATCTATTTCAGAAGTTGAATTGAAAGAAGTAATAAGTGAAAGATTATTAGTTGATGATTTGAATTTATCCCAGTCTGTTAAGCTTGCAGAAGTTGCGGGAAGTGAGTTATGGTTATGTATTTGGGTTAGCATAACTGGTTTGTGGTTAGAGCTTAGGTCATCTATCGTATTGCATGCAAATCGAAGTGGATAATTAGAAAGGAAGAGATCTATGGTTGACGGGGTACAGTTAGGTGTGAAATATGTTTGGGTGGAAGGAAATCTAAGATTATATGGAGCATTGTCGGAGTGTGTTTTTAGGATACCACCATTGTAATTTCGAGAGGGGTTATTCCATGTTTGGTGCTTCGCATTAAGGTCTGCTCCTAAAACAAACAGGATGCGGAACGAGGTAATTGCATCCAGAAAAGCAGGGGTTAATTTAATATTGGGGGGACAGTAGGCAGAAATAAAGATTAGATTTGGATTTCTGAGTTTAATTGCAACTGTTTCTATTTTTCCTGTATTTGGTAAGGAAAAAGGGGCGTAAGCAAGATTTTTGTGTATAATTATACATACTCCTCCATGGCCTGAGTTATCTGGACGATCGGTTCGGATAATGGAATAGTCTTTAATATACAAAGGGGAACTAGGAGTTAGCCAAGTTTCTTGAATGGCAGCAACGGAAATGTTATGATGGTGAAGAAAGTATTCTAGTTCCTGTATTTTGGGAGTAATGGAGCAAGCATTCCATTTCATGAAATTATAATTGTATTTTGAGGAATTATCCATCAATGATATGTGCGAATTCCTGTAGAACTAGAATTTTTTCCATGTTGTTATTACATTTGGAGAGTTTTTGAGAGTTTTTAAGATCCTCCATTATTGAAATTGGGGATTCAGGGGGTGTTTGTTTTGGAGATTTTTTACCAGTGAGGGCGTTTGCATATGATGTAGTTCGAATGTTAGTTTTGGTTGACTCACGTGTATCAAGTGTATTAATTAAGTTAAATTTTGTAAGGGGAGGTGTAGTGGTAGATATAGTATGAATGTTAATGGGTTGGATTTGGTAATTTTTTGGTGAGTTATCAGATTTATGTGGGTTATTATCTATTGCCTTATTGTATGATGTTTGTGAATTCTTTTTTTCTAGAAATTTTATAAGTGCAGGACACCCAGAGTAATTTGCTGTATGACTCCCTCCACAATTAGCACATTTAGGTGGTATTTCTAGTGTCTTACTACAAGAGCGAGTTGAGTGAGACTCTCCACATTTAACGCATTTTTCAATTCTATTACAGTTTACAGAGGCATGTCCAAAAGATTGACAACGGAAGCATTGAGTGTATCTTTTTGTATTATTATATTTTTCCCAGTAAATTCGAAGATAAAATAAATGATTAACTTTAGTTATTTGGGAGAATGTAGTGGTCGGTGGAAAAGTTAATTTGTATATGGAGAAATTTGAAGATGATTTCCCCTTAACCTGTATGCAATTAAGGGGGTTTAGTCCCGCAGAATTTAACTCTTCAATAATTTCATTTTGATCCAAAGATGGGAGTCCTTTTAAAATAACAGATAAAGGTTTTTCCGATTTAAGTGAATATGTATGGAATTGAAGTCCTTTATCAATAAGAACTTTTTTAAAATCTACATAGTCTTTAATTTCATTAAAGTTTAACCTTACTTGATCTCCAAGGAATTTCAAATTGAATTTATCTCCTATTTTACTCTTTAGTTGCTTCGCGAGCGAAATAACACTATGTGCACTAGCGTCAATGAAAAGAGGAGGGGGTCTTTCCATAGGTAGAGGACCTTGGGGTGTAGTTATCGGTGAAATTGTTGAGATGGGGTTAGATTTTTTAACAGTAATCGAATTTGTTTCACTTACTTGTTTTCTGAAGAATTCTGTATTTATAAATTCAAACCTGTTTTTTATAGGAATGTTAGGTTGAACTTCGATGTCCATTGGATTTCCCTTGACTACAGGAGTTTTTTCTTCAGTTTTCCCCTTTTTTGTAGTGCCGCCCGTCGAATGCGAAACAAGTCCAACATCCGAGCCATTTAAAGTTGAATTTGTCCCTTGTCTCTTAGGCATAATGGAGATGGGAGACGATGAGTTGCTTAGGTAAATGCCACGATGGCATTTGATCCTTTTGTAAATTATGGAGTCGGATTTTGGCACGCATAAGACGCGCGGCCTGAAATTTCCTTTAGATGCGAGCCCGATTGTTATCTCATGCACAAACTATAATTATACCCGATAGCAGCACAACCACAACCGTGACAAGAATAATAATAGCACACAAAGCGTAAGCTATAAAATTGCACACAACACCGTATGTCGGTGTACGCGCGAGTGAATACTCACTATTTACGATACGAGCGATCCTAACAGTTGAACTGTCGAATGGGTAGAATTGAATTGAGCTAACAGAAAATGACTTGCCACATGCCCGAGAGAAGTGTCCTCCTGCTTTTTTTTTTTTTTTTTTTTTTTTTTAATGTCCTTATGTGTTGACCGTTCCTGAAAGCGTGCGCCTCCTCACCAGACGACTTGAGTGTTGAGTGGTATTACCTTTCTGAAAATTATGTGTGATTAGCTTATCATTTAGTGGTACTGGGCGAAAATTTGCAAAAAACCTAGATCATGATAATGAAAGATTGAGTGTTTGGTTAAGCGTTTCTGAAGTCGAGTGGGAAGGGGACTTTTTGTTTATAGGGAATTGAGTTTGGGGAATAGGTGCCTGTACGCCTCACCAGGGGGTTAGGATGTGTTTCTACATGGTATCTGGAGATAATTTCTCTTATGAAATTGATGACTTTTTTGATTTTAGCTTTATTGTGGAGTTCAGTGGAGGAGTACCAGTTAGGGACCCCAAATATGATTCTGAGAGCACGACCCTGTGCAATATGGAGTTTGTTTAACTGAGTGACAGATGTACAGCACCAAAGGTGCATACCATAGGTTAGGACCGGTCTGAGGCAGGAGCGGTAAATGTGAATTTTTAGGTTTCTACTTAGCCTGGAGTTTGGTGCAAGATGACGTCTGATAGCTGCCGTGGCTGTTTTTAATTTGGAAATTCTGTCATCTATTGCTGGAATCCATGTCATTCTGTTATCGATGATTAGGCCTAGATATTTGACTGTAGGTGACCATGGTATGTGTGTGTTGCTGATGTTTAATGTTTGTGGTGAACATCGTTTTTTCCTGGTGAAAAGGATGGCCTGTGTTTTGGTGGGATTCACCGAGAGCTTCCAATCTGTGAAAAACTGTATTATTTTGTCAAGGTAGCGTTGTATTTTTTTAGTTAGTAGATTTATGTCCCAGGATGCGGCGTAGATGGCTGTGTCGTCTGCATATAGGGCTAGAAAGAAGTGCATGAGATCTGGTAAGTCTTTGATATATAGTAGGAAGAGAACCGGTCCAAGTATTGAGCCTTGTGGGACACCGGCTTCTACAAGATGGTTGCTTGAGTGAATTCCGTTGATTGAAACCTGTATGTATCTGTTGTTAAGATAAGATTGAATAATCTTAATGAGTGTAATCGGAAGTTTTAGGTTGTTCAGCTTGTACAGGAGACCGTGGTGCCAAACAGAGTCGAAGGCAACATTTAGTTCATGTGTAATGTTTTGTGTGACTCTAAGTAGTTGATGGATTGTGGAGTGGCCGGTTCTAAAACCAAATTGATGGTTTGCAAGTATGTCGTGTGACATTAGGTATTTGTTGAGGAATATAAGTAGACATTTTTCAAAGATTTTGCTAATTACTGGTAGGAGGCTGATGGGTCTGAAGCTATCGGTGGAGTTTTTGGGTTTCCCTGGTTTGTGAATGGGAATGACTTTTGCTATTTTCCAGTTTGCAGGGAAGTAGCAGTGTTGGATTGAGGAGCGAAATATGTAGTAAATTTGTAAAATGATCCTTTTTGAGGCTTTTTTTAACATTAGAGGAACTATTTTGTCAGGGCCTGGGGACTTATTGTTATTGAGGTTTTTTATAGATTGGAATATGTCTTGAAGTGGAATGTGGAGTTCGTCAAGGGGATGTGGGGGGTGAACATCTTCAAAACTTGTGAGGAAGTTTAGTACTGAGTTATCGTGAGTTGATCCCAGGTTGGCAGCTATGCTGTGGATGCGTGCGAATACCTTTGCAAGTTCCTCTGCTCTGTGTTTGTCATTGCTTGTTAGTGTACCGTTAACGTAGAGAGGTGGAATTGGATTGTAGGTTTTGGTGAGAATTTTGTAGGTTTTCCAAAAGGTAGGATCAGGTTTATTTAGGGATTTTATATTTTCAGCCCAGGCTTTCCTATTGAGGTTTACCAATCTGCTATTAATTTCTTTGGAAAGGAGGGTGATTTGTTCACGAAAGAAAGGGTGTCCGGTTCGTTGTTGGAGTTTGCGGTATCTGCGTCTGATGCTGATAAATGATTTGAGTAGAGAGTCGTTATAGATGTCTCCTTTGGTTTGGGAGAAGGTTGAGGCTTTGTTATAGCAGGACTTCAGGTGTTTGATTAGGTGTTCGATGCTGGAATCAATGTCTGTTATTTGGGGATGCTGTGGCGTCAGTTGTAGGTTGTGGGTTAGTTGCTCGTATTTGATCCAATCAACTTCCCTTAGAGCGTCAGAGGGTCTGAGTTGGTTCCCATCGGACCAAAGGAGGACTGGCCGATGCGGCGTGGAGAAGTCATCTGTTGTGCGGCATTTAAAGGGATATGGGTGATCTACTAGGTATATGTCCAGTGTGGAGGGGTGGCGCTTGTGGTTATTGTGGAAGGTGAAGTTTGGTGGTTTAACTATTTCGTAGGAGCTTCTTTGGGAGTGGGTGAAGAGTGTAATTCCCGAACTGTTGTTTGTGAGGTTGTTCCATGAGGAATGTCTGGCATTGAAGTCACCCCCTACGATAAGGGGATACCCAATACCTGAAATAGTGTCGAGGTCTTTTTTAGATAGGTTGTTGTTGGGAGGGTTGTATATTGAGCCTATGAAGAGGGATGGTGACAGGATTTTTACGAAGGCAGCTTCGAAGTTGTTTGAGTGTTTGACTGTCAGAGGAAGGAACTTTAGTGATTTGTGTATCAGGATGATTACACCACCTCCTCGTGGTCCGAGGGTTCTGTCTTCTCTGTGTGAGTTGAAGTTAGGAATTGAGAAGTCAGTGTTGGGAGAGAGCCAGGTTTCAGTAATTAGGGCAATGTGGATATTGTGGAGTCTAAGGACATGTTGAAGTTCGTTTTTTCTACTGGTTAGAGAGCCAGCATTCCATAGTAGAAAGTTGGGGCTACGGGCCATTAATCTAACGTTTGGGATACTGCCATGAAAGCTTGAAGTTTCTCAACATTTGTTTTGCAATTTCTGAGGCGACTGAGTAGTTCCTGAGCTGCTGTTAGCATTTTATCAATGTTGCAGATCTTATTGATCTCTTGAAATGTGCCCATGAGATCTTCGAAGGCTGTGGGGGACGAGGATGGATTGTTTTGTGGGACAGATTTGGTGTGTGGGGGAGTTGGGTCCGTTGTTGTTGTTGGTTGACAGGCCTGTTTGTATGAAATGCCTGGGCGAATATACGAATTTGGTAAATTGCGGTGAGATGGTGGTTCAATTTCTGTCTTGATGGAGGGTCTGGATGCCAGGAATTTCTGGAGTGAAGGACATCCACTGTAGTTTGCAGTATGAGTGCCCGCGCAATTTGCGCAGGTGGGAGGGATTTCAAAGACCTTGGTGCAATCAGAAGAGCGATGGTTTCCGGCGCACTTGACGCATTTGGGGCTGTAGTTGCAGTTGGATGAAGAGTGGCCGAATACTTGGCAGTTGAAACACTGTGTGTGTGTTTTGTTTGGCATGAATTTTTGCCAGTAGACTCGTGTTTGAAAAAGGTGTCCTATTTTAGTGACCGATGTGAGGCTGGTCCCCATAGGGAATGAGACTTTGTAAGTGGCGTAGTAAGAGTTGATGTTTTTATTTCCCAGGAGGGAAACAGAGGTAGGGTTGGGTCCGTATTGCTGTATTTCTGAGAGGAGGTCTGAGGGGTCCATTTTTGGGAGACCCTTGAGTACCGTTGATAGATACTTTTCTGAGTTTAGTGTAAGAGTAGAAATAAATACAACAAGATGGGGGGGGGGGGGGGGGGGGGGGGGGATAGATTGATAGAGATAAAGTGAGACAGAGATGGAGCAAGTCGTGGGACATTACATTAGCGTTTTGTCGAAAGTTTCTTTGTCTGGTACATATACATTCGGACTTTTAATTTATCGAGGGGGAGTATGATACAGCACAGAGAAAAACTGGGAGTCAGCAACTCTTTATTGCATGGCCTGCTCAAAAACCTGAGGGCCAACTCGACGTTGCAACTAGCCCAAAATTTTCTCTACGCACAACGAAAGCGTTGCCACAGATACTTCCAATACAAAAGTCTATACATACTATTAAGATTAAGCTCTCTGTGTCGCACTTCACACTCACGACACGATTGTTGATGAGACAGCTACAAATTTTTTGTTTACATTTTCATTCATCGTGTAGAAAATACAAATTATAATTAAATATAATAACTATAAGTGTGTGTGTATGTCTGTGTTCTGAAGCTTCGAGAAGGTGAACGCGAACACCTTTGTCGTACCAACTATTATCACATTTCGATGTTTGAAATCGCGGGTTATATGCTCGAATGAGCGTGGTTTGAACGCGTGATTAACACCTTGTATCTCTAATCGAACATCTTGTTGTCTGCGATACCTATTAGAATCATTTACGAATTGTTCATAAGACTCCAGTGCATTTGTACTTTTCACTAATTAAGACGGTCATAATCAATTTCTGAAAACGATCTGTAATGTAACAGCGTGCTCCAAAAGACGAATTAAGAACCTTTTGACGCTCAATCTCGGAGCTCACATAAAAACTGTATACAATGCGCACAACACGACGACCGCGTGAGCAACAGTTTCGCGCAAGGAGCATATTGTATGTTTTCTAAGAAAGTATGAAAGTTACAATATTTGTTATAATAATTACAACGATTATTGGCCGTTGATAATTCAAATGAGCAAGGAACAATGCTGTACATGTATGGAAATTATAAAATGATGAAGCGCAGGGACGAGAACACATGCAATATATCGATATATAAATTAATGAATCGCGTGATGGCTCCCGTGGCGCTGCCTCACCTGATTCGCTAGGACCTTGCATCGATACGCAGAGGATCTATGTATTGGTGATTCGTGAAGGATCCTGCCTATCCTGATTTCCGTTATCGAATAGTCTTCGTTGACAAATCGTGAGGTACGTGACGGGAGCTCGTGGATTAAATTAGTCTTACTTTTCTTTCTTTTTTTCTTTATTTCTGTTCTTAACATTTTCGTTGCAGTAGTTATTGTTCTTTTCGAGCATAAATTCATGGGAGTGATTGGACTCAATAATCTATTAGTCATAACTACTAAATTATAAAGGCAACATACGACTAGTCATAACAACGGACACCATTGTTGAAACGCTATTTGGCTCTTGTTGTATTGATTTTTTTCAATTGCGTGAGTTACACAGATTACTAAATTTGATTTTGATTTTATTTTATATGATTTTGATTTTGATATTAATTGTAATCAATAAATTGTTGAGCATGTGATGTCACCATTTGTATGCTCGAGTGATCTGAAGGACATCGATACCACACGTTGATATACTTTGGCGTCCTTGCGGCCACCTCGACACATAGGAATACAAGGAACGTGCGTTATATGTACAAATTTCTTCTTTTATTTTCTTTTGTCTATATTATATTGACTTTGTATACAATGTAATATTTATTTTATTTTGTATATGCGTGTGACTATATATATTAATTTTGCAATTCTGTGCTCACCTTTTATATAGTGTAAATTCCTTTATTTCGTACAAGGTCATATCCAAACGTTTCCGGATTAGCTCTCCGGCGCACCAACAGATAGTGGCACAAAGTTGCCTGCACAGCAATACTAACATGTGACCTTCATCAATCATCTGCTACTCTGCGATTTCACTATAGAACAACAATTATAGCAAAGAGCCAACGTAAAATTTTGTGTTAAGCTGGGAAAATCGTCCACAGAGACTTTCCAGATGCTACAGCAAGCCTATGGCGATCAAGCAATGAGCCGTATACAATGTTTTAAACGACACGGGCGCTTTAAAAGTGGCAGAACATCCTTGCAAGACGACGAGCTGTCTGGGAGACCGTCCACAAGCATCACCGCCAGAAATGTGGAGAAAATTCGGCAACTTGTGCATAGAGACCGTCGGAGATCAATCAACAACATGACTGGCATTGTTAATGTCTCGTTTGGTTCAGTACAGGCAATCTTAACCTCTCAATTGAACATACGGCGCGTCGATGGGAAGTTTGTCCCTCGCTTGCTGACTCCGAAGCAGAAACATCGCGTTCAAGTTTACCAAGAACTTCGTCAGCTTCCGATGACTCAACCTTTCTGTCGCGAATCATCATGGGCGACGAGGATTTAGGTCTACGGATATGACCCCGAGACTAAGCAGCAATCGTCGCAATGGAAAAGCCCTTCATCTCCAGAACTGAAGAAAGTGAGGCAAAGTAGAAGTTCAATCAAGAGCTTGCCCATTATGTTTTTCGACATTCGCGGCATCGTCCATCGTGAATTCGTCTCCCAAGGCCAGACCATCAATAAGAAATTTTACTCCGACGTTTTAAGACATTTGAGGAGACATTCGTCGAAAACGACCGGATCTGTGGCGCGCAAAAAATTGGATGTTCCATGACGACAAATGTACCCTGTTACCGAACATTTTCCGTTCGTGACTTTTACGCCCGGAACAAGACTGTTGCGCTGCCGCAACCGACCTACTCACTAGATTTGTTTCCTACCAACTTCTTCTTGTACCTGCAGATGAAGATTCTGCTCAAAAATTACCGTTTCAACACTATTGAGGAGATGCAATACGAATCGCAGAAGATCCTCGACGGGTTTACCAAAAGTAACCTCGAGGGCGCATTCCAGAGGTTGTAGAAGCGCTGGAATACTTGTATTGCTGTGCAAGGGGACTATTTTGAAGGAGATCATGTCAAAACTTAGATAAATGAAACATGTACTGTTTGACTGTTGAGACTTTCGGGTGTAAGTATCTGTAAAACATCAGTAAATAAAACTGATCAGTATCAGTGTGTCTCTTGACCCCCTGATGAAGCTAGTTGCAATGCTGGCGAAACGTTGGGAATGTAATTCCAGAAGGACACGGCTTACACCCGAAAGTCTCAACAGTCAGAACTGTATGATGCCGAGCCATGAAAGCCTCAAATCTCTGATATACTGTTTGAAAAACTGAGCTAGACCAGGAACTTTTTGATATCACCTCGTATCTTCATATCATTTCCATTTAATAATAATTTGGAACACTTTAATGTAAAATAACTTATTCTTTTGAGATTTGTGAATTTCTAATAATAATATATTTTTTTATTTTCATTGCCACTATATTAAGTGAATTGATTTATTTTTCCGATTATAATACGATCCTAAGCCTCCACCTCTCGAGAAGTAATCAAGTTTCCTAATCCATTTATCATTATCCTTTCAGAATAAATAGTCAATGAACCTAATAGATATACTCGCGTATCGTGTCCGAGCTTTTCCTCTACCTAGAGACTACTCTGTTGTTATAACCACACTACCATCCCGCGTAATATTGTTATCAGTGATTGATAAAACAGAGTAACTGTTCGATAATCTTATATAAAGGAGCCCGAGTATATTAATTTATAAAATACATCTGGGGTGTAGTTGAGTCAGTCCAAAAAACTATAAGTAACGAGCGGGGATCGAACTCCACTCGTAACACTACACAGAAGTTGATCCATGATGTACCGACTAGATGCAACTGTATTTACTACATGATAGATAGATTTATATTATTAAAAGAACCAATTAAAACCATAGCAGCTATTATTAATAAAGACTTACCCTTATTTCAAATATACAATGAGAAACATTACATAAATTAGCAATCATATTGAAACCATTAGAATCAGCAACCAAAATCGTCAGTGGAGAAAAATATCCAACAACTTCGATTACGATACCAGATTTAAAAAATATGTATGAGACTGTAAAATGGAAACATTTTTCAATATCTACACAACAAATAGTACACAATATAGAAACAGGAATATTAGACTGCTTTAAGGAAATAGAAAAAGATATAATAGTACAGATTTGCACCTTTCTGAACCCTAGGTTTAGAAATGCTATTTTTACACCACAAAAATTAAATATAATAAAAAAAGAAATTACAAACATATCAATTGGAAATATAAACATTTATACAACAGAAAATGAAAGAGAGATACAAATGCCAAATGTATATGATATAGATGAATTATCAACATAGGCTGCTTTAGAAGATGATGTTAAGAAAAATAATCCAGAAGTTATGACATCAGACAGTAAAATATTAATGGAAATAGAACAATATTTGAGGAAGGAGTTTCATAATAGAGCTGGAGACCCATTAATTTAGTGGGAAAAGCACTAATTTCAGTTTCCACTGTTAAAAAAATTAGTGGAACTATTATTTTGCATGTCAGCCACATCGGTACTATATGAAACAAAAATCTATACTATTAGAGTCATACACCGATTTACGCCTTCTCAACTTAAGTCGTTTCGCAGTTACGTCGTTTCCGGGTAGCAACGTGATAGGCATTTGTTCAAACTGTCAAATTCGAATCCACGTACTTAGTTTTCATTGAATTTTCAAAGATTCTACACGAATATAGTGCTGTCTATTGTAATTAAAGTGGCAATCAATAGTGTTATTCATATAAATACTTATTCATAATGGTACCAAGACCTCAGTTTCCTTCATCCTCGAATTCCAATGAAAAAAGAAACGTTAGTAATTTTGAAGCAAAATTAAATATCAGAAAACTTTATCAAAATAAGACGAGAGCTTATGAAATCAGTAAGAAACTAAATCTCCCAGTACCGACTGTTAGAACCATTATTAAAAATAAGGATATGATTTTAGCCGAGATGAAGGATGGTTGATCGTTACATTCAAAGGTCATTCGGAAACATCATGGACTTGTTGCTGAAATGGAAATTTTGTTAAAGTTATGGTGAGACAATCAATTAAAAGTTAAAATCCATTTAATCAAAATACAATATGTAATGAAACTAAACTAATTTTTAATAAATTGAAAAGTGAAACTGGAGGCGAAACAAACAGTGAAACCTTTGTTGTAAGTATAGTTTAGGCGATTTAAGCAGCGATGTGATTGGCATAATATCGCAGCTATCGGAGAAATTACAAGTGCAGATTATGAAGCAACAAGTTCTTTTCCTGAAAAAATGAAGAAATAATTGATGACGGCTGTTACTGTGATAAAACTATTTTTAATGTTGATAAAACTGGGCTATTTTGGGAAAAATGCCTATAAGAATCTTTATTGCAAGAGAGGAAAAGCAATTTCCTGAATTTAAAATATCCAAAGATCGAATTACCGTAATGTTCGATGGCAATGAAACTAGGGAATTAAATTAGAACCTCTTTTAATTCATAGTGCTGAAAATCCCAGAACATTCAAATTTATTAATAAATCTAATCTTCCCGTAATATGGAAATCAAACTCTAAGGCATGGGTTGCTACATCTGTTTTTAAAGATTGACTCTGTCATCACTTCATTGCTGAAGCTGAGCGTTATTGTTTGTCCCAAAATCTACCATTTAAAATACTGTTACTATTGGATAATGCTCCACCCCATTCTCCAAATAATTGAAATAATATTGATTCACGTATGGAAATAATTTTCTTGCCTCCAAAAACATCATGTTTAATTCAGCCTATGGATCAGGGGATTATAAAAACATTTAAAGCTTATTATACTAGCCAATCATTTGCACTTGAATGCATGCATGAGAGAAAATAGCTCTTTATCCATAAAAGATTTCTGGAAATTTTTCAACATCTTGAATGCAGTAAAACTCGTACGCAACTCATGGACTGAAATAACCAGTAAAACAATGAAAAGAGTATGAAAAAAGCTTTCTCCTTTTTTTTAAACGAAGACTTTTATGATCATTCAACAGAATCGGTAAATCAAGTGACTGAAGAAATTGTTACTCTTGCGTCATAACTCAACTTAGAAGTTAACGTTGAAGATGTCACTGATTTATTAAATTCTTATAATTAAGAACTTACATTTAAAGATCTAGTTGAAATTAGAAGTCAGACTTAATCTGAGTTACTTGAAGAACTTCAAGAGATCGAAATAGTTACAGAAGAAACAATGAGTGCGTCAAAATTGCAAGAAGGATTCAAATTAATAGAAGCTGGCTTAAATATTTTAGAAAATATTGACTCAAATGAAGGGAGATCGTCAACAGTTAAAAATGGAATTAAAAAATTGCTTATGTTATCATGAAATTTTACGCGAAAAGAAGAAATTTCGGCAAACATCGATAACAGAATTCATTACACAATAATAGCAATATATATAATAATATATAATAATATATATATTTTCTAAACACTTTCGTAGTAATTAAAGAAAAACCTATGTCTTAGTTAGTAAAATATTAGTATTTATACGTTGATGGCGACGTAAATGTTAATATGTATGTAAATATAAATAATACTATAAATAACATATATATAAGATACTACTATGATAATACTACATAAACAATACCAAAATTTAAATAAATATGTATATACATATGCGTAATAAACATACTTATAATATTTATCCCAACTTACGTGTTTATCGATTTATGTTAGCTATTTTGGAACCAATTAAAACGTAAGTTCGAGGTATGACTGTATGCAATTTTTTTCTCATGTAGAGATGCCATTAATTTCAATTTATTCAGTTTCAATTACGATATTCTATTTGAATAGCCTTCATAATCTGCCTAAATCTACCTTTTGTATATATAAATTAGTTAGTTACGTATTAAATTTATTATACACAAAATAAGTATCGCTTATTTGCTGCAAACGTAACATAAATTAGAAATCATAATTTTCTGTGAAACGAGAAAATATTCTTCATAGTGCAAAACTCTTTTCTTTTGTGCTAATAAAAAAACAAATTACTTTTTAGTTATGTCATTATTGCAACAAGTAATAAAATGTGTGCATGAAAGTTCCCATGAAAAAGTGATATTTTTTATCAATTAAAACTATTATGATCTTATAAAAAATATTGTTTGCGTTATTAATATTTATAATCCGCGCGTAGTCGAGCACATCTTTATTTCTTTAAACGCTTACATATGTATGTAGGTTATGCCTATTAATGTAACCTTTCATTGCTTTTAATATTATTTTCGCAAAGGACAAAGTTAAAAAAATTAATGATTTTCTCAGGTGTGGGGAAATGACAAAAACAATATTACTGATTTTGGTCATACAACAAATATTTCACATCACTCATATACGATAAAAGTGACACAATTTGAGAAAACTCAGAAGAATACGTTTACCAAAACATACCTTATATTAAACTGTTTCATGGTTGTAATTTATAAACCACGTTTCTCATGTTCTACACTTTTATCGCATATGAGAGATATTGAATTTTTTACTCTATGAATAAATGATTCTGAAATTTCTTATTTTTTATATTGGCACATAAATTAGCAAATTTAATTTAGCACGTAAATTAGAAATGTATCAAAGGGAAACTATTCATAAGTAATGAACATAACATATTCATATTAATGCAACAAAAATATCCGTCTGTCAATGCAGTCGGGTTTTAGCGAAATTATGTCATCCCATATTACCTATAAATAGTACCTATTGCTAGGAAACGACATAGGAGACTGAGATTATACTTTAATTTTCGAAGGAAGAGGCTTCAGGCGTGGCGGTCAGTCGGTCCATAGTTCGGTGGGGACCCAGTCTTCGTGGGTCGTGCGACGTTGTCACGTGTAGCGGATCGAACATCTCATTCTATCTTTGCGAACAAGTGTATCTTTCTCTCACTGTCTCAATAAAATAGATTCCTCTACATACTTCGCATATGTATCAATAACTCGAAATTATTTCCCTTTTATATTGAAAAGAAGCGGCTCCTACATTCTTTATTGCTGTTAAACGAAAATTAGTTTCTCTCTAGAGTAATACTGCTAAAATTGGTATCATAATGAATTGTTCAAAGTAGCGGGGCATTCCAAT
Organism: Calliopsis andreniformis; assembly: GCF_051401765.1. NCBI lineage: Eukaryota > Metazoa > Arthropoda > Insecta > Hymenoptera > Andrenidae > Calliopsis > Calliopsis andreniformis. The sequence continues at coordinate 3,193,047 of NC_135067.1, read as the reverse complement.
CCAGGTAAGTGAACCGAGTGGACTTATTATGACCAGGTGAGTATATTATTACAGCTATATTATTTTTCTTGGAAGGGGAACAATAATACTTTTTGACTATGACTTTGCGTAAAAGATAGCATTATTCTCAGAAGAAGTTATGAAAATAATAATAAAGCTATAAAAGCTTTCAAATAGTGCAGCCTATAAGCCCACCAGCTGATTATAATAACTCATAGTGTTGTTATTTGAAATGGGTCAAATCTTTGCTCTTTAACATTTTAGTACGACTTGAATTTTAGTTATGTTAACTTATACAGAAAAGTTACTTCCTAGAAGAAACTTGTGCATATGTATAGGATAAGGCACTTAAGGGGGTAGGTTAACTTGATCGCATTTATTTTAGACGATTTTTAAATAAAGTATTATCTATGATACGATTACAGATCAAGAGTTTTGAAATTTTCCTTACATGATTAATCATTTTTCAAAATAACATAATATAATTTTTATACATATATTTTTATTTTTATTCAAATTATATCATAGCAGCCATTCAAAGCGATACTCACTCTGGGTGAGATATACAATGACTTAAGTAATAATAAAAATAATTACATGACAATTACACAGTGTTATTTCAAATAAGTAAACATGTAACGAAAATTTCAAAACTCTTTGAAATTACTAATTGTAAGTGATATCTGTGTATCAATCACTTATACGTATTATAATATCCCATTTAATAGGTACATGAGGTTAATCGTAAAATCTCTAAAGCTTTTTCACTTAGGAAGACAATAAAAAAGATGATGCAATTTCGATAAAACGATTTCTAATTAAAAAATTACAGAAAATTAAATAAAATAATTTTAATTAAAGAGGACAAGGTAGGGAACTCCTATGATGAAATGACAATTTTAAGGAACAAAATCTTTGTATCTGCAATGACTGAAATGTGTCATTAACTGAGGTATTCTTTTATTTCTATTAATTTTTTTTATTCAATTACATTAGATATTTATGTACTTTCTACTTGCATTAATATGCAAAGTTTATGTAAACTAGTCACTTTTTATAATTATTATTTACATTTAACTTTTATGTACTATTCAAGTAAGTTTCACATTGGAATCTTAATAATAAAATTATATTTGTCGGATAAAAGGACATAATATGCATTGTTGTACCGAGGTATACTGACTCAACTGTTCGCCATTCATTCTGTGTAATGCGTATTTTCTGCTTTACCCAATAGAATTCGGTACCCTGTTCAATTACTATGACAATAACATTGATCAAGCCCTTTTAGACAGAGTAGGACTAAAAATCGACAAAGCAAGGAACGAGCGAGACAACTATTGAAGGATATTGGTTAAGACACAAAGAGTAGGAAAATGTACCGCGTGGGAGAAGTACCAGAAATGAGCCGGGAAAGCGGCAACATCGCAAATAGGCCACTCCCAGCTCAGGTCTCTTCTTTCGAAAATCAAACTATAGTATTAGTTATTTCAAACGTCGCCAGATGGTACTGGTTGCCGAATTCCACGATGGGGATAAACTCTCCTACGTGCAAATGCGTCGGTGCGGTCAAAATGCAGTGAGCTGGATGTACATTTGCACCACAAGTAGTAGGAATGAACTGACGAGAGCTCAGAGTAAAGAAAGATAGTAGTTGCTCGATCGAGAGCCGTGGCTATCTCCACTACTTCCTTTGATACATGCCGCGTTAAACCAATTCTTGGAACTCGCACTTCGCGCTCGAGCTTAACGCCCGAGAACAATGGGGACGTGAAGGACAAGGATAACATTAGGGATTAAGAATAAGGAAAATTGAAGTTTCTTATTTGCAAATGGATTTTCACACAAGTAACACCAATGGATTCCTTGTGCTCTTCCGATGAAAATGATATCAAATACGACACGATTTCAATTATTTATAATAAACATACATCAAACTTGGTTTGTCGAAAGAAAGGTCATACTCGTCTGCGCATAGAATGCTACGAAAAGTGTTCCAATTTACTAATTCCCTATTATTCACTCTTTTATATTTTTTTGTTTAATTATTTAATTACTGAAACTCTTAAGAAAAAGAAAATATAATGCAAAAAATAAATAAGTTCCATTTTAAACGTCTGTAGAAATTTTTATTTTTTTTTTATTTTCAATATCTTCTTTTCGACATCGATGAAGTATAATATTAATTCTGTTAGACAAACTCTCATGTACTATCATGTACTATCATTTTTAGCTTCGACGTAAACGAAAAGAAATCATAAGTTGTTCATTAGTAATAGTTTATGCTGTAACAAAATAGCATTAATTAGTTCTTATTGTTATAAGTAATAAAGAATATATATTAGACAGCACTAAAAAGTGCAACTTATCCTTGTTAAGAAATCGTGAGGTGTAAAGGATGCTGCTGACAGGGCTGTTTTTTAAACGGAAGATTGATCTCAGTGTTGAACAAGATTGCCTATTGAGGAGCAATTTTAAATATACAATGCTGATACCCCAAAGGCAATTTTGCCCACCCCTGGCTTAAGTGTTTGTACGCAGTGGTGAGGACGTGAACTATTCTATAAAAAATGATACATACTAATTAATTAACAGTGTAAAAATTATAAGAGATTGCTGGACATTTTCAACAAGTGTTTTTTACCTTCGTCTAATCGCTGCGAGATTCCATCGGAAAGTGAAATCTGAACGGATTATATACGCGGCAATGGTGGATGGACTGGCATTTTGTAATAAAATTTGTATAAATTAAATGTAAAAATTATAAGAAGTTGGTGGACATTTTTAAAACGTGCATCTTACCTTGAGGTTTTATTGAAATCATTATTTATTGGTTTTGATAGTGTGTGCAAGCACAGAACTTCGAGCATTCTATAAGGAAGTTCACGTTAAGTAACATTATTAAAATTACAAGAGCTTATTGCACATTTTTGAAATGTTTACTATACCTTCTTCTATTTTTTTATAGTATATGTTGTCTTCCGTGACATCTTGTCCTTTGGCAAGCATTTCTATCACGCCTTCTCCTATTTTTTGTAGCGGCTTATTGCCTTCTGCAAATAAATTTATTATATTTTGCATCAGGTTTAATAAATGCTGCCTTTTCTCTTCCGTTATGACCCTTCCTGCCTGATCCTCTGTTTTGGCTTGTGTCTGTTCCTCTGTTTCTACTTCTGCCTGTTCCTCTGTTTCTGCTTCTGTCTGTTCCTCTGTCTGAATTTCCGTCGGGGTTTCTATTTGTCCTAGTTGTTCCTGTACTATTATCGGATTTGTTTGTACTGGTTCTGGTTCCGGTTCTTCTTCATCCGGGCCTTCGGTCTCTTGCATGCCGATATTGTATAGTTCTTGTTCAACGTTATTTAAATTGTGTAATAGTTCACACACCTCGTTGACGTTAAACGTTTCCTCAGTAATAGTATTTATAATCTCTGTTATTTCCGATTCTATGGTGAAATTTAAATCTTCGCTATCTTGTTGTACATTCTTGGGAAAAATTTTATTCCAGGAATTTCTTATGTCCAATGGAGTGATAGAGGTCCATGACTTGTACACTAAATCGATACATAATTTGATGTTAAATTTGGAGTAAAATTCAGAAACATCTCCAGAATATTGCAAGATATGGCGCAGCATTTTATAGCGATAAATCTTCTTGAATTTTGCTATAATGCTTTGGTCCAGTGGTTGTAAAATGGAAGCTGTGTTTGGCGGCAAATAAACAATTTGAAAGAAATCATCATCACACTCTTGCTCAATCTTGTGCCCCTGGCAATAGTCAACAAGTAATAGTACCTTTTCTTGAAAACCATTTTCAAACTGGAATTTTTTTACAGATGGTTTAAAATAGTTTTCAAACCAATCTCTAAAAATGTCCCTCGTTACCCATGTCTGTTTCTGATTTTTATGAACTACTGGTAAGTCTATACTGTTCTTCAATGCTCGCGGTTTTTTATAGTCATGAATAAACAGAATGTCCAACTTATGATTTCCACTCGCATTATAACAAAAACCCACTGTAACACGGTCCGTTTTAATTTCTGTCTCACCGAGCTTCATTTCTCCTTCATGGACCAATGTTTTCGAAGGAATAGCTTTCCACATCAAGCCACTTTCATTCATATTATATATGCAGTCCATTCGAAATTCTTCGTCCTCCACCCGCTTCACAAAATCAGTTAAGAATTTCGCGGCACCCTCTTTATCAGCGCTGGCTTTCTCACCATGCGCACGAAGTGCACGAATGTTATGGCGCTGTTTAAATTTTCGCACCCACCCCAAACTGGCCACAAATGATGGGGAAGCACCAAATTCATTCGCTATTTTCCTAGCCTTTTCTTGGAGTAAAAGATCCGTTAATGGGTCACCTATTGTCCTCCGATGTACGAACCATTGGAATAGGCGTAATTCAATGTCGTCGTACATTGGTCTTTTGAACAATTTCCTTTTTAACGTTTGGGTGCCCTTTTTCCGCAGGCATAATAAATGTTTGGCATCCCTACGAATGCGGCGAATAGTAGTAACAGCAACATTGTGGTGTTCAGCCAGTGTACTACATGATACACCACGCTCCAATTGCTTCAAGATTTTTAATTTGTCTTCGAAAGATAAGAAAACCTTATTTTTGGTTTTTTGAATCTGTGACATGGTGATAGGTGTAGACACAAATGCACACAAACACACGATAACACGATACCACTTAAACACTGATACACTGCACCGTTGTAGACGCTCTAAAAACTACAGTAGTTGCTCGATCGAGAGCCGCAGCCCAGGTCTGAACGCGAGCCTCTATCGTAACCTGTGTTGCCAGGCTGAAGACGCAAATATGGAGAATTACCCCCTCCATTACGCATACTAACGAACGGGCCGCGTATCAGTGAGCTCGGTGCTTCAGGCAACCTCGAACAGCTTCGGGCAGCTTCGGACAGCTTCGGACAGCTTCGGACAGTTCGTGCAGCTTCGGCAGCTTCGTGAGTTTGAGAGAGAAGGTGGATCGTGATACACACTCTTCCGCTCTTTGAAATGTTGAAATCCCAATCGCTAGCAAGCGGCAAACGGCTCGTACTTCACGAAAGCTTTTTGATTATTCGGATATTTTCAGTTTCCAACTTGGAAAAGTATTCTAATGAAACAAATTTTGAAACATTTTTTGCAGAAAAACTCATTTTAAGACCCCTTGATTACGTTTTGCCTGTTAAAAAAAGAGCTTTTTTTTTAAAAAAAACTCGTATATTTATTATCCCAATTGCATTGAAACGGCTGAATGAATTTCAATGAAACTTTATATTTAAATTTTATATTCTCATCTCAAGACCTTATTAGATTTAGAGCAGAATCGGTGCATGGATAATGTTAGTTGTATAGTTAGCTCAATTTTTCATATATATTCGTTGCTTGGAACAATGTAAAAAAATTGTTTCAACTTAGTTTTACAGAAAATTAGATTTTATAGAAAGAAGTTAAATAAACTTTCTTTCCATCTACTTTAATAAAGAAGTCTTTTGCGTCTGGTAGTCTATTCGGCTTCCTTTGTTCTCGGCCGCGGAGATAATCGGTACACGACAGCAAAAGCAAAAAAAAGGGTCTCGCACGACGCCCGAAATCAATGATGTCATAAAAAACAAGGATAGCATTAGGAATTAAGAATAGGAGAAATTAAAGGTTTTTTTTAATTGCAAACAAATTTTCACGCATTTTGGGTTTCTCTCTGTGAGTAAAGATCGTTGAATTCTAAATAAATTTTAATAATTAAGGATAGTCCACCAACTTCAAACGGGATATTTATTACTATACATTCATACTTGCTACATATTTCGAATAGTTCTTGAAAGTGTAATAGCTCTTAACTTATTTCACTTTCGAAAACTGTTTAAGCAAAAGAGTGAATAATAGGGAATTAGTAAATTGGAACACTTTTCGTAGCATTCTATGCGCAGACGAGCATGACCTCTTCCTACAAACCAAGTTTTGGGTATCTTTGTTATAAATAATCGGAATCATGTCGTGTTTGATATCATTTTCATCAGTAGAGTACAAGGAATCGATTAGTGTTATTTGTGTGAAAATCCGTTTGCAAATAAGAATCTTCAATTTTTCCTACTTTTAATCCCTAATGCTATCCTTGTTTTTATGGCCCCCTTGTTCTCGAGCGCCGAGCTCAAGCGTGATAGTTCTAAGAATTGGTTTCTCCACGGCACATATCAAACGAGGTAATGGCGATAACCGCGGCGCTCAATAGTGATGCCCGAAACGGCTTCGATCGCGATGTCCGAAGCGGCTCTCAATCAAGCAACTACTATATTGACGAACTAATGAAAAAGTAATTTCGACTGTTCTTCGTAACCGTCACAGAGTTCCAAAATGAAAATTAGGGAAGGGAGGCTTGCAGAATCCGATTGTTGGTTTCATTTTTAACCAAGGTCGAAGAAATAGTCAAGTATAGTAAAGAAAGGTTGATTGTCCCATCCTATAAAACGGTCACGGAAACTCTGCGCTATCAAAATTATCAACCCCAATTTTCGAGTGCCATTTATGACCATAACAATCCATGAGTTAACGGTGGACGTTGGTATATATATATGTACATACGCAGGACTAAATTCATACAAGAGTCACTAGTGATTAATTTGATGAGTACTCTTTTTTTTAACATGAAACATTTTTATCAAAGTGCAATATGTAGATGTATATGATGGGTGGTCCCATAATACGTCACATTCATTACGATTTCAAATGCACCTGAAAAATATCTTCTTACCTGAATAATTATTAGTTACGCTTAGTTATCTGAGAGAAAGAGAATTTTAAAAATCTCATGTAGCAATGAATATCGTTTAGACTGTAACAAAACAGCCTTCTAATGCGTAAATATATACATATTGCACTATGTTGCCATTTGTTTCGCAAAGAACCATCCAAAAGAGGTTGCTTTAGGTCTGAATTGTTTTTGAGTCCCTATTATGCGTATACAGTAATGTTGTGGGCGAGCGCAGCGCTCGGGTCTGGTCTCGGTTTTCATCCATGAGTCGTAGTCGATTCGGCTTCCTTTGCTCTCGGTCGCCGAGGTAATTGGTACAAGACCGGAGAAGTAAAAAACAAGGATCTCACTCGACCGTCGATGGTCGAGCTCGACACCCGAAATCAATGACGTCATAAAAGACAAGGATAGCATTAGGGATTAAGAATAAGAAAAATTGAAGTTTCTTATTTGCAAACGGATTTTTACGTAAGTAACACCAATCGATTCCTTGTGTTCTCCCAACGGAAATGATATCAAATACGACATGATTTCGATTATTTATAACAAAGATACTTAATAAATTAATAACTTAATTTGTAGAAAGAGCTTACTCGTTCGTGCTCTAAGTTATTAATTCGCTACATATCATTCATCTTTTTTAAATATATAATACAGAATTACATACTATTTTACATATATAAGTATTTACTAATTTTAAATATACATACATATATATATTTATATTAATATTTCTATTTAAAATTGGTTTGAGTTAGGTCTGAATTAGGATCGTTGGATGCTGAACTTATCATAAACGCTAAAATGGTTTTTGCGAATTCATTAGAATTTAAAGCGCAACCTGCAAGTTTATTTGATTTATACTGTAATTTTGAACTAATATAAATTTCATCAATTAATAAAATCACTACTTTTTCTCTAGTTGTTAAATTTGATGTTATGTTAATAAGGTAATGTTCGTTTTTTATATCATTATCAGGTGTAATAGACATATTGGATGAAAGATATTGTAAACACCGTTTATGGGGTAAAATAAAAAAACTTCTTAATAAATTGTATGCAGTGGATTGATTATATAACGAGAAGGCCATACAAATGGTGCACGAGCTATATTTATTTTTTTTATTTTTTATTTGCCTTATTTCATCTGTTACTATTTCAAGATTTTTGGTGCAAGCGAATTCAATTGATTCTGCAATAATATATGCCTTATTGAGTTCTTCTAGAGACTTCTCAAGATGTTTTTCAATAAGACATACATCAGTGTTAAAATCTGCATCATGTAATACTTTCTATCTATTTAATAAATTGTCAAGCTGAGATCACCTAGACAATTTTTTGTCAATAAGTAGTACCGACTTTAAATCATTAAATGACATTTCATTATCTTTTTGAAAAACTTGTAATTTGAAAAACAGATTTTACAATCTGTGTAATTAGTACCAAAAAATCAGAATCGTCATTACATACAAGCATGTAAAAATAAATTTTTTGTAAAAATTAAATCCAAGAAATTACTAATCAAATCTGAATTAGTAAATTCTTGGACTAAATATTCATTCCTTTGAATGATTTCTTGTTCACGCTCTACAGGATCTTTTCTTGGTGGTAGCACACGTTTTGTTAAGCAAGAAGGTAAATTGGGGAAAATGGATGGTACTGCACCCGCTATAAGCCTTGGACATCTCAACAAAACATTCTCCAGTACACCATTGAGCGATAGAATATCCTGATACCTTTGGATATCAGTTTCTGCAAAATGCAGACTACAGACGGCAAAATATTTTGTTGGTGTCCAATTTTTACGAGGAACATCAACCATCTATTTTTTCCGCAATTCATTATTTATATCGTTAAGATGCAAATACTTCTGGATATTCGAGAATTTTTTTCTGGTCATAATTTGTCTGACTAATGAAAAGTTATAAAGTGAATCAATATTCCAATGTATCGATATTTTAGGAAGCCGAATAATGCCCACATGTACAGTAATGTTGCGGACGAGCACCGTTTCGTCCCCATGGACGAGAGTCGCGGTCTATCTCCACTACCTCGTTTGATATGTGCCGCCGAGGAACCAATTCTTGGAATCATCGCGTTCGAGCTCGACGCCGAGAACAAGGAGGCCATAAAAGACAAGGACAGCATTAGGGATTAAGAATAGGAAAAATTGAAGTTTCTTATTTGCAAACCGATTTTCACGCAAATAATACCAGTCGATTCCTTGTGTTCTCCCGATGAAAATGATATTAAACACGACATGATTCCGAAATGCTTCTGAATTTTTTATAGCTTTATGTACTAAATTGTAATACCTTAAAAGTAAGGTAGGGCATGAGATGTTCGTCACTGTCCTCTATAAAAATTGTGACTGTACTGATGTCACTTTGTAATGTAATTCCATAATTCTAAAAAAATTTAATATTACTAAAATTGCTTGAAGGGGAATTTTCGGATTGACGTAAATTTTATGACGAATATTAAAGTTGCAAAGAATCTAAAAGAATTGTAAAAACAGAAATAATTTCATCTAGAGATGTATTGGTTGTTCAGATGTTGCTATTCGACAGTACAGATTCTGATTTTATCAAACTTAAGAGTTGTACTATAAATGCTGTGCCTACTACGAAAATATATATAAATGAAGAACCTTATAATGTTGTAAGTATCGTGTTTTGTCATGGAAACGATGTACGCGAGGGTCATTATACGTGTACGTTAAAAGACGGCATTTCTACTTCGGTACACGTTGATGATGTCTTTGTAACTGAAAAAAATGGTCTAGAGGTGCCAAGAACGCTTATATATTTTTCTTGCTCGAAGTAGAAGAGTTGCATATTTTAACAGCGTTATAATAAATAAGGCACTATGAAATTTATCATGAGGTAACATATCAGAAATTATTAAGTCCAAATATGATTGCATTAAATACCTATATAAATAAGTAGTGGCGACAAGTTTATATTATATGTATATATTATATAATACACACGCACACACGCATGCCTTTACGACGAAAATGTTTTTACCAGGCTCTAGAAGGACTAGGAGAGACTAGGACTATAACTTCTAGCTAGTATATCAAGAGTTTCGGTTGAAACTCGCGCCAAGTACACTCGCACCAGGAGTGGTGGGAATGAATCAATTTATACGTCAAATAAGCGATCCTACCAACCATAATAAATTTAAACACTAGCGGCGACTGAGCCAGCATTCCAAAGCTGCATTTTTAGCAGAGTTAGTACGAATTTATACGAAACTCCTTGCATTCTCTAGATCTAGTTCTGACGGAATTAATAGGAGTGTGTATACGTGTGTAATGGATGCACACATACGTATTTCATTTTGCAACAATATAACTGATGTACAGATACTACTTAAACTTGTTCAAAAACTTGCTTTTTTTTAATTAAGCTATTGTGGACTATGATTTCGATGTAAAAGGGCCCACCAAGTAAAGTTTAAGTTTAATTTTTGAATTTGTGTATGACTCCTAAAGTGATGCTTATGTGGCAAATTTTTTTAAAGTGCACATTAAACTATTCACATAAATTATAAAAAGCTAATGTACTTGGCTTTATTATTTGATTTCGATACTTTATACGATCGGAATAATCACGATTTCTGCAAATTTACTGGGTGTACATTTTTACACTGACACTGTTTTTGCTGGGATATACCGATAGTGTTTTTGTTGGGATTCAAACCCTCACGCGAATTTCCCTAGTAAGAATATACGCGAATTAGAAACGCTACGTTATGCTGACGTAATAATCACGTGGCGCGTGGACATATTCCACAAAGTATTTACTGCCGTAGTCCGTAGCCCTCTGATAGCGTATTTAAGAAATATCGTCACATGCTTGAAAGCAACGTCATGCTTGATTTGCTTTATTCTTCGAATGACGTGACTATGCTGTTTATTTCATAACGTAAATAGCCACGTCAGATTGAAAAGATCAGTCATTCGTATTAGTTCGACAAAGTGTGTGCAAATTTTTACACGTGCAATAAATATAACTTTAAAGTAGAGAGTATTTTCGATTAAAAATCAAATTACTCAAGGCGATTTGTGCTCAATTCTAATGTATATATTGCAATTAAAATATAAGTTTTGATATAAAGAAAAAAAATTATTAAATTTGTCCATCGTGAATTAAGGTACGTATTTTTTTATTAAACACATTTTACTAGATTTTAAGTCTTTATTTCGTTACTATTTACTTTAATAATACGTTTCTCATTTCATTTTTATTGTATTGTTTTCTTGCCAAATTTTATGATATGACAATATTTTCACAGTATAAACACTTGTGTTTTAATTATTGTCTAGCCAATGCAGATATCAGTTGTTCTGTCTTAGGATTGTAGATTACTGTTATTTGCAAATTTGCTTTTAATGTTAAAAGATGCAAATTGTATTGTGAGCCAGTGAAAACCTTTTATAAAATATATGATATCAATTTAGATTAGAAATAAAACTTACTTTTGCCAATAAATCAATATTCTATAATAGTTAATATAATTATATTTATAATTGAATTTCATTTAATTAGTTTTCTTTAGTAGATAATAAATATTACAATTTTGACTCTAGGTACTTATTAAAGATGGAATTTCCAAACTTAGGCGAACATTGTTCTGAAAACAGTTGTAATCGATTGGACTTTTTACCACTTAAATGCGATGCTTGCTCCGCAATTTTTTGTACAGAACACATATCGTATAATAATCATAGCTGTCCAAGTGCTTACAAGAAAGATGTTCAAGTGCCAGTGTGTCCCCTTTGTAATGCACCAGTACCTACAAAACGTGGTGATCCTCCAGACATTGCAGTTGGACAACATATAGACAATGAGTGTCAATCAGATCTTAGAAAGCATAAAATTTTTTCCAATAGGTACAATACTCACAAAATTTATAATATTTTAAAAATTGAAACTGTCCTTTTACATTAGTAATAAATGTCTAGAATTAGTTATGTTTGTTTTTATTATGTATATTTGTAATAATAAAATATATTGAATAGGTTGATATATTTTTTTTAGATGTTCATCAAAGGGATGTAAAATTAAAGAAATTGTTCAAGTACGTTGTTCTGATTGTGGTCAGAATTTTTGTTTGAAACATAGGCACCCAACAGATCATGCATGTATAGGCCAAGAAGAAGCTATCCGAAGAAGAAGAATTGATGCTTTAAAAAATAATCTTAAAACAAATAGGAGGAATGGTGAAATTATGAAAAACTATCAAGGCAATATGAGTGAAGATGAAGCTCTTGCCAGGGCTCTTCAGGCTTCTATGCAGGATGAAGATACAGCTAGGCGACAAGCACTTGAAACTGTCTCTTCCACAAATAGAGATAGGTGCAGACTCTCTTAAAATGTGTTTACTCTACACAATTTATCGCACAAACATAGAAACATATTGTTATATATATTTCAGAAACTGATCTTTTGCTTGTGAGTTTATGGAATAATTCAACAATATTTAACCATTTTATTAATAATTCATAAAATTTCACATACTTTCAGCTTTCTAATTCACCATTCAAATTTATTCAAACGAACTCTTAGAGATCTCATACTATATACTTATAAAAATCTTTTTAGATCAAATAGTTAAGGATAAAATTAGGTCAATAAATATTGTGTTGATCACATAAGACATAGAAGGTAAAATATTTTATGATATTCAGGTAGATAGACTTCATTGTTAAAATTATACCATTTTCAAACAGTATTTATAATATTGTATCACTGAAAACAAGTATAAATTTTGTAGAAGAAAGTTTAACAAATGAGGTGATATTTTTTTACATGTGTATTAATTATGTGACCAATGCAATATATATAAAAAGAAGTAAAAACGCTTAATTTTATTAAGTATCGTATAAGAGGCAAATGTCTCTTAATTATCACAAAAATAATTTAAAAATAAAGGAAATGCATTTGTTATTAAAATAAAAATATTGAATCTTAAATATAATTATAAACAATTTTAAATATGTAAAGACAGGTGTAGATAATCATAATACAAATTTTTAATTATTTAAATGTTTATAACTATATAATAGATTTTGTTTAGTTTTACTTCCTTTTTGTGGTTACATGACAGTGTCATATTAAACCATTTTTATTCCATCTAACCCTTATGTCAATAACCAAAATTGTCGCCATTTAGAAAGTATAGAAAAAAGGCTACTCGAGTACCAGATTATTGACATAAGGTTTAATTAAATTTATAAGAATGTAAACATGGCAAATTAGTTTTGAAAAGCTAAAAATATTTTAAATATCATTTCAAAGTGGGATTTTGTACATGCGATTGCTGCATTTGAATTGTTATGCATAAAAACGCGTTTGTCTATTGATTAATAAATGTTTTGTGTTTATAAAGCATGTACTTAGTTGTATGCAGCAGCCGCCTATGAGACGATCGCACACAGTAAATCCCACTTGTCTAGTGTTAAAGTTTAATTGTTAAATAAAGTTGGTACTTGTGTCCATTTTATTTTTATCTTCAAACAATCATATATCTTTCTCAACATTTTGTAGAAAAGATGCATTAAAACAATATATTTCGTATAACTTTGCTTTTATATAAAGCAGTGTAACTTTCCAAATATTTTCATTTATTTCACTGTTTCAACGGTCCTAAATTCTAAATAATAATTTCTTGTAGTTCTGTATTAAAATAACTAGCAAAAAGAGATTAAGTTAACATTATAAATTATTTCATATGTAAATAAATTATAATCACTATATTTTTAGTACGAATATACGTTAGTAAATTTTTATGAACTTTTTATAGTGATTAGTTGATAATTAGCAACATTACCTGCCGAAATTGTGACAATTGTGAAAGATATCAAAGGGGCAGCCTCCAAGGAAGAGTGCCTTACTAAATAGTAGCTTACTTTTATTGGAAGTATGTAATAAATTCATTAGATAATAGTCGAGTTTCAATAATAGTCAATGTTATATTTATCATTATTGATAAAAGATTTATACTTTTATCCGTTCTGATAACTTAAATAGCATTCTTTAATTTTTATTATTTTCCGTTAACAATATATTTCTACATTTTAATCTTGATAATAATGTAATCCTACTTTAACTAAAATACATTTATATATCTATCTATCTCACAAATACAGTAGTGCTCGCTTAAATTCCAGTAGAGTCAGAAGTCTTCATTGGAATTTTCGTGTAACAGGTTGACATTGTATTCCAGAAAAAAGTTCGAGTTTGAATAGATTTTAATGGGTTTGGATTATACTGATCTTCGAGATGATTCCCCAATTATAACTGGAATTTAGGTGTAACAATTGTATTGGAATTTAACCGTTTTAAGGCTGACTGAAAAAATTACAAGTGCAGACAACGAGAATATATCGTTATTCGGCACTAAACAGGTTAAGCGTACACTACTGTATACTATTCCTATTTCTTTAAAGTACTTTTACCTTTGATATTTTTAATAAAGTATATGACTAGTTTATTTATAAATAATATACATGTATCATGTAATTTTTATTAATAAATGTTTATTTATTCATTATGTTTTGCTTTTTCGAAATCTCGATTTTTTCAGAAAATTCAATTGTTATAGCATTTTAGCACTTTACACATCTTCAAAATTAGAATGCTCTGAAGTTTTTATGTAGTATTGTGATACAATATGTTGACAGCTTGACTTTAGAAATAATTATTTATTTTCCAACTTTTCCTAATTTAGTGTCTGTCTTAGGATTAGCTGTGATATTTTGCACACGGACAATTACTTCATTAATTTTCGTCTGCAAGTTTCTAATGTCTTGAATATACAAAAGAGCTAGAACTTTGGCCGCATTATCTAATGCAGGATTGCTCAAATGAAAACCAGGAGCAACATTCATTATAGGGAATGGTTTTCCTCTGACAATTTTGGAGTTTGGATCCTTCAAGCATTCACTAACTAACCTTCTTTGCACCAATTTGCTGCAAGCTTTCAATGTTACTAGATGATTTGGATGCTGTGGTATTTGGAACAACTTTGCAATGGAATATGTTCCACTTTTGAAGTCTGGACTGTCAACTAATAATAATTAAAAAATGATCAGAATCATATCACTCATGTAGAAATTACTAGTAGACTTAACATTAGTAATCCTAAATGCTAATAATTAATTGAATAACATACATTAAAATATACATTCTTATATTTGTATGTACTTACAATCTAAATTATCCAATGGATTCTTAGATTTAAGTCGAGGTACTTGTGCTTCTTTCTTCATTTTCAGTTTTAGCTCTTTTACTTCTTTGGAATATTCATCACCTAAAATATAATTTATAACAAATTTTGCATAGTATGGTATTATCTATATAGGTCTTTAATTGAATCTATGAAGTTTTACTTTTAGTCATACATCAATTTTGGGGATAAGTACTTACTATTATTCTGTGCTTCTAACCAGATTGCATGTCCTATTAGCCATTCAAGTTGATTCAACATATCACCCGAAACAGGACATTGAATGTCTGCACAATATTTTGCAAAAACATTAGGCCAATTTTCATTCTTCAAGTCACGCAATTGTTTTCGATCTTGGATAGCATACTGACGTATCTTCTGATCCTCCAACCAAACTGTTACTTTACGAAAATGCTGTGGATCTATAATATTTCAATAATATAATTATAAAACTTGACATAATAATAAAATAAATATATATAAATTTAACATATCCAACTAACTTAAATGTACTAAAATAAACACCTATCATATATAGAATCTTAATATTTTGTATCGTATAAAAGTTTATTATAATTATTACTTTTAAGTTTTAAAAATTGCCAAGTAGAATTTCATAAAGCAAATTGAAGTTTGTATAAATATACAAAGTTGATGTATGTGTGTACTGAATTACAATTTGTTTTGTATCTTATATTTTCATATTATAATTTTATTGGTTATCTTTTACCTATACAGGTTATCCTGCAATCATTAAACTTTTCGTTAAAATGAGATAACTATTTTTCATAATAAATAATTATTTAAATTACTCCAAAATAAAACGAACATTTGCTAATTTTAAATCAACATTTTAAATTCGTATAGCAATTTCTTGAAGAATTACAGTATGCCGGTAATGTTACGTCAAATTTCAAAACATTTTAAACATAAAAATTTTTGAGTTAAACATTGACTACTAAATACATTGTAAAGAATATATATCCTTTTTATTTATTATTAAAATTAATGTTTACAAACGAACCGTTTATATTAACTTTGTCCCATTCCACATAACCAAGAGCATTAAGTCTTCTCTTAAACATGTTAAAACTTTCAGTATAAATGAATATGTTTTATATCGAGAGCAAAAGTTTCACATAAATATCGCTATAAGGCAACGATATCCAATAACTGCTATAAATCGCTGATTCTATAGAATTCTGCTCTGTACGCACATTTCTTACGAGTAGGGTGAACTGTCAGTAACAAATACATGTATCCAATTCATTAGATATATTTATTTTTCTCTAACATATACCTAATTGAATATTTTCAGAATATGAGAATAAAATTAATACTTTTCAGAATAATTTACTACTAATCAAATTACTATCCTAAGTAACAACTATACATAGTCCTTAAATAGCTTTTAAAATTCTATGTACAGATCATACAGGCATAGCTATATAGGGTGTCCTACGTAACTAGCCACGATTTTTCGAATACTTCCGATAGTCTCGCCAGGTATGGTATTATGGTATGAAACTGCTGTTTAATGACATCACGAGGTAAAGAGGATTGGGATAAGGATTGCTCCACCAATCAGTGAGTGCGAAGAATCTCCACCTCATTTGAAAAGTTCCCCTTCTACCTCGTGACGTCACCGAAAAATAGGTTTCATACCATCTCTGAGTCTGACAACAAAATATTTCGAACGAAAGTTAATAAGTTTTCAATTTTTAGTTGGTTACAAGTTGCAATATAAAACATACCGAACACAATTTTTTTTTATAAAAGGTTAGTCATTTTCATTTTTTTAAAATGGCGTTACATATTTTTGATTTCATAGTATTATAACTCATGTTAGGAGTAGTTAACCAACCACGAAGTTAAAAAGTGAAAATTGTTTTATTGTGTAGATTTAACTTTAAGTGCTCAAAATTGTTAAGTTTCTCAGCAACAACTAACGCCAGACAACAAGGAAGGTATGTAAAGAGTTGCAGATATTTCTTTTAAGTTATCAATGTGAAATCTATAGATGGAAACATTTACATTCACTAAATTTATGAATGTTGTAACTGATATGTACTGGTTTATGTCCATTTACAAGATAGTAAATACAAATCATTATCACTCATTCAAGATGATTGTCATTGTGAGACATGTATTGTTATAGAATATCAGGAAGATAGTTTTCAGTAGAACATTAGATACAAATGTTTTTTGTCGAAGAATGTAATAACTTTACACATGTAAAGTTTAATCCCCACAGTAAAACTATTTTCACTTTTCTGACTTCAAGGTTACGGCAAGGTCATAGTCTATGAGGTCGTTGAATTCGTCTTCACACGACCTATAATTTTGAAATAAAAAATATCTAATACCATTAAGAAAAATGAAGGTGACTTTGACGTTTTATAATAAAAAATTGTTTTTAATATTTCACATTGCAATTTGTAGCCAACTAAAAAGTAAAAACTTATTAACTTTTGTTCGAAACATATTTTCGTCAGACTATCGGAAGTGTCCGAAAAATCGTGGCAACAGTTACATGGGACACCCTATATATTGTAACAAACACGTACAGGGACCTGCATTGCATTAGTTAGAACTAAATATAGGGAATTTCGAATAAGCTTATACTCATCCTGCCAGAAATGTAGTTAAGTGCGACTTCGAGCAGGTGTCACTAGTATCGAGTAGAAAGCTACGATTAGGTAGCAGCGATTATTTGTACTATGACATTTAATTGGCATACTGACATTCTAAGTCAAATTACGTTACACTTTAATTGCTACTTAATGGTGACCTTCTACTGTCTGTTCAACTCAGCTACTACTTCGATACTTAATTACATTTCTGGCAGTGTGAGTACAAGCTTGTTCGAAATTCCCTATATTCCCTATATTTAGTTCTGTAACTACAGAATGTAATTTCGGAACGGGTAAATATTCAAATATTCAGTTTCAGCAGCGTTAGCAGTTTCAGCTAATTTCAGAATGCACTCAGTGCAAGTCTGTGTATACACGTGTTGCTTTTAAATACCCTATATTGCCCCCGACAGTAGCTCTGACAGAATCAATGTCACTTCCTGTACTTACATATGAATACACACACACATACATACTAATAGTACCAAATATACTAAATAGTTCTACTACTGAATCTTGGGTATCTGGCTGGGCTGAAATCTTGATAGGCAATCTAGAGTTAATGTTAACAGTCCATACTTATACAGGGTGTTTCTTTTATCCTGTCCAACCTTATATTTTTATTTCTTTCCTAATATGAAAAAATGTATCAGGATAAATTTGTTTAATTTAAAGCTACAAATATTATGATCTATGTTTATTTTCTTTCAAGGTCATTTTTTCAAGTTTTGAAGTTATCACCATTTTTATGCACATTGACATGTATTTTTTATGATACAGTAATATAGTGCATATCAAGAGGGATTCAAGAAACTATGATACTATGACCTTTGAATGACCTTGGATGAAAAAATCACGCTAATTTAAAAGCGATTAAAAAACATTACATCTTTGTTTTCTCTAAGTATTAAATTGTATTATTTCATTATTATTTGAATTATTTTAAATTTACTTTACAATAAATATTCGAAATTGTGTTCATTGGGTTCGAAACATTTTCAGACACGGGAAAACTTTTGCTTGTAATTTTGGTTTTTTCATTCAAGATCATTTAAAGGTCATAGTGTCATAATTCGTGGGATTCGTCTTGAAACTCAGAAAAAAATGATCTTGAAAGAAAAAATACGTATCATAATATTTTTAGCTTTAAATCAAACCAGTTTGTCCTAACACATTTTTTCATATTAGCAAAAATAACGGAGATACTCGGATGTGCAAAATAAAGGAAACACCCTGTATTGGTTGTTTACGAAATCGTGGTATAACCGGTAAGGAGGTGATACCTCTCGTAAAATTGAGTTGAAAATATAGAGTAAAGTCATTTTATATGAGGTTTCATTTTCGAGAAAATTAAATTTGAAAATTCGTTAAGTACGCGTACACTTAATTGCACGCTTCGTTCTCTCGGTCTGACTCGCAGTCCCCACTACTATTTGCACTTATAAACAATATCATAATTTTAATGAATAATAAATCGTTAGTTACAGTAATTGATTTATTTTATAATAGTAATTTATAATTGTTGAAAATGTCATCTTTGATGCTATAGCATCAAAGGTTTTCATTTTTTTCTAAACTGGAATATTTCCAAATTTTTACTTAAAAAACGTGATCACTGTTTACTTACATTTGAACAATGTAACTTAATTCGTTTTTTCAGGTCTTCCACAGAAATAAATTGTCATGAATGCATTTTATCTTTGAGTTACCTCAAGATAAAAAATTTGAAATATCGCATGAAATATTCATTGTTTGAACATGGTACCCTAATACTTTTGTACGTAGAATAACCCGAGGAATCAAATTAGTATAAAAGGTATATGATTCCAGTTTTTAAAAAGAGTGCATTTACATATTTCAGATGCATCGTTGTACTTATGAAAAAAGGGTAACTTATAGAAACAGGGACACTATCATACTATTTAACATTTCCCTCTACAGTTTTTTTTATATTTGTTACCCAATTCCCAAATACGTGACTCATCCTGTATATACAGGGTGTTACCAAACATGTGGCACATTTTTGGAGAATAGGTTTTATAGACGTAGACAATGAAAATAGTTCATGTGCATGTATGTCCAGGAACGTTTAGGTTTTTAGTTATAAGCTTTATTTTCTATTGGTTACGGTGTGATACTTTCTTTAAAATCTATGCTGTGTGTCACTTATGGGACTGGAATATCTCCGAGCCTAGTAGGACTTTAAAGCTCTATTCACACATAGTCGTAGCGTGACTATATCAGGACCGTACCATACCGTGATCGTGCCATAACCATGTTACAACCGTGATTTCAGTGGTAACCAGATCTATCCGGACCGTATTCTTCAATGATTTCGAGTTAATAGAATCCAAAAAAATTATCAGAATTATATTATGTTTGGTACCATTTTCACTAGAAAAACGGCAGGAATCAATCAGTAACATTTCTGTGAAGATCTACAGTTTGATTTTCGAGAGGTGAGCCCTGGGCGTGCCAAGCGACCGGCACATGGCCTGGCAGGGACCCAACGCTAGATGCGTATTTCAAGCAACGTTGTCAGATTGTGTAGCCAATCGCATCTCTCTTTCTATCCTCAGGAGCAAGTGCGTCTTTCTCAGTGATTCGATAAAGCAGACTCCTTCATTTGCAGGATACAAGTAAGAACTTTGAATTTTCATTACTAAAAAACCTATTGTTGTCTTTGTTCTTAGGAGTGAAGTATTTCGGGTGTGAGGTCCCAAGCTGTGCGACGTTCGATCCGTGTACTCGAAGGTTCATAAGAAGTAGGGTTTCCTTCGGTCGATTTCAAGAGGTCTCCAGTGAAAAAGTAAATATGCTTTGCCAAGAACACCTAACTTTCACTGTAAAGATATTGTTCGGGCACAGCCGGGAAATTGTGGGCTACTATGAACCATTCCATTTGAAAACAAGGAAATAATATTTTTACTAAGCACGATTTTACGGTACTAGGACAGTTTGAGCATGAGTGGAAAAAAATGCTACCAAGTGTAAATCATTCCATTCAAAAGCTATAAAATGATACCTTTTAGCACTCTCACCGACAGTATTGTGCCATCACGGTACAGCTCTGCGTGAATCCTTCTTAAAGAGGATAGCATATCATGAAAGTAATAGCCAAGTATTGACGGTAAGAAATGCTAACCCACAGCGTTTTTAGCAATCTTAAATACGATATAACTAAAAAACTATGTGTTTTCGAGTGTATGTGTATTTGACCTTTTTTCATTGTCTTTATGTCTACAACTTATTCTCCGAAAGAATCATGTGTTTTTATTATTTTTTACGGATTCTAGGCCAGCGTTCAACGTAGCACAGAATACCATATAACTATACAAAAGTAGGTTTTTCCTAACATATGTGCACATGAACTTTTTTCATTGCTTTGTGTTTAAAACCTATCCTCCAAAAATGTGTTATATGTTTGGAAACATCATGTATGTTGCACTTTAAATACATAATGGTATAAAAATACACACATTAATTAACATAAATTTCACTTAGAAAATCATTATAAATTATAAAAATACTTAATTAAAAAAATTTCATTTTTTTAAAAATATGTAATAATCAAGTTTATACTTTAGATTAATCAGAATATTTATCAGATTTATTAATCTGTACAAGAAGTTTTTTCTGATATTAGGGCATAAAAATCAGCTCAAGAGAAATCCTTAAAATAAAGTTTTACAATGGTTAAAACAGGCTTGCCATAAATATTGCCAACATCTTAATAGAAATTGATCAACAATGTTTTATAGATTAGCCACCAACAGTATTACTAAATGATTATACTAAGCCCGATACAAAATCCTTTACCTATCAATTTTTATAAAAAAGCGGGACATTTGAAATAAATTTGAGACATCGGGACATTTTATTAAAAAAAGGGGGACTGTCTCGAGAAAAGCAGGACGAATACAATGAAAACACGTTGCTGCAAGCAAATTAATGTAGCGTGAACTGAATGCAATGTGTTTTAAATGGTATTCTCTTTTAATTAATCGTGATTGATTATTTTTGGCATAAACTATTTCTTTCACGTGACTCCACGTGAGTAAGATTTGCCAGGCAACGGCTATTGAATAGGCCGAAGTAGAACTGTTTTTGGTTCTAAATGCACGCATATTTAACGAATTTTCAAATTCAATTTTCCCAAAAATAAAATTCTGTATGAATAAACTTTATTTTATATTTCCGACTCTGTTTTATGAAAGAAATTACCCCCTTGTTGATTGTACTACGATTTCCCAAACACCCTGTATAGTTAAATCCCGCTGCAGACGAGTGTCTTTTTGCTGTAGCGCGTTGTAGCAACAAGGACAATCCTTCGACAAATTCTCAATTGTGGAAAACAAGAAAAGAAACAAGGAACGCGGTAATTTGGCGATACGTTTGCAGCAAGTTGTAGCTGCAAATTCACGCAAAGCGATGAAACAGGATCTGCGTTCTTTTACGCAACGAAAATACGCAAACGTGTCGCCAAGTTGTCGCGTTCGTATGTCTTTCCTTGTTTTCCACAATTGAGAATTTGGAATTGTCTTTGTCGCTACAACGCGCTGCGGCAAATTGCTGCGTCTGCAAAAAAAACGCTCGTCTGCAGCGCACCTAATAAGATCACACATTTTTTGGGTTTTGTACAGATCTATGTACATTGTACTATAATGAAATTTTGAATGTTTTAACAATAAAGGGTATAGTCAAATAATAAATATGATAAAACTGCCCTTGAAGCAAATTGAACTTGCGATACGTCATTTGAAAGAGCATTTTAGGAAAACTATTTCGTAAAGGTTCAGCTCTTTACCCCTGTTATCAGGGTAGTTATTATCCTAAACATGATTTTTCGTTTATGTTTGATTTCTTTTGTTCTATCTTATAACAAATAATGAAAAAATTTTGAGATACTATAGCCAATGTGTTACATAGTTGAGAATATTTTTAGATATTTTTTTGCTGAAAAATCTATTTTTTAAAAATTGTTAAAATTTTTAAATGTCAGTTTTTTATTGAAGTTAGTTTTCTTAGATTTAGTAGAGATTGCCAATGATCAGATCATGAGTGTTCTCCTTGTCTTGTGTACCCTCCAGTCAAATAAAACTGTGTTTCGATATGCTTGTATCTGATCGAAATTGAAAGTATTATTAATATTCATTCATTTATTCAGTTATTATTGCGAAATAATTTTACAGTTTCAAATAATGTGTAAAATATATTCAAATTTCGCGCCATTTTGGTCATTGGGAATTGAACAGATGTTGGTAGACAGATCACGACGATTCTAGGGAGAAAAGTGGGGACAGAGGTGCTAGCAATCCATATTTTTATCACAGACTTCTATAGAATACACTAGACTACTAGCTTCTGCTGTGAGGCGTCCCAACTTTTATGTACGAATTTGGTATATAGACTAAAGCGCATGCGCGGCGAGAAGGTGCAAAAGAAGCGCTAAAATTTCAACGTCTATTCGAATATGTACTTATGCTAAAAGTCAATTTTTTATGACGTGGTAAAATATTGGGCGAAAATAATACTTATCATTAATAGTATTTTTTATCGTAAAATAAATAAATTGGGTTTTATTGGAGTGTAAATAACAATACATATATATACAATATACAAATTATAAAATTAACCTCAAATATTTTCATGGTTTTGAAGTTTATTATTCAGTTCACAGACATCCTTGTGATGCTGAAGCATGCAGACCTGCTGTAACCACATACTTAATAAATACTGTTTGATACATTTGTATATATAACATATTTATAATATATATCAATAAAGAATGTCATTGAAGTTACATGTGTTTGTGGCAGAATTTGACCTTTTGCATTCTGAGATACTGAGTTTCCATTCATTTTGTCCTCTTAGAGGAAACAACCGAGGGCAAGGGGTTAAATTTTGTGGTGTATTCTTAGATAAATTTTCTGAAGGGATTGTATCTGACTTTAGTCTGTTCATTCTCCCTCCTGGAGTATGCATGGAGTAATCCATGCTGACAATAATTGTGACTTATTTAACGAAAATCTACAGGTGTTCCAATGTAACAAGTTAGGTTTCAGATGAAGTTTAATATAAAACGTGTTTTTTACAATATTAAAATAATATGATATTTATTGGAAGAAACCAATTCTGGAACTTTTAGTTTTTATTCCTCCGCAGTGATTAGCTACACATTTAGTACGCATAATTACACAAATAACTTTTACTATACGCTACCGAAAACTGATGTTGGTGAAGCTTCGATTAGCTTCAATGTGATCAAGATCAAAATGAATCCCATGTAAAAAAGTGTGCAATGTGTATTATGTACGTATGTATAGACACCTATATATTTACTGTATGAATGTATAGGTACTTATATACTTGCACCTTTTCATCGTGCATGCGCAAATTTAGTACATACCTTTTGGGTACATTCGTCTGCAGCTATACATGGGGAGTTCACAGTTTGGTGTATTATATAGAAGTCTGTGATTTCTATAGTCAAAGGCCGAAACTGAACGAGTTATCTTTCACAATCATTTATGTAATGAAGTTCGCCGCGTCATGCAGCTCTTACAGGCAGATGCATTATCTGGATAATGCGTATTTCATGAACAGGAGGCAAGCTCAGTTGCGCAGGAGCGTTGCGCAGTCAGTCAAGCACAGTTCACGGGCAAAAGTAGTGGGGCTGCTCAGGAGAAAGATGGCCGCCACCAGCGAGGAACGGAGTGTTATGGAGGTTTCTCAGACGAATCCTGGACAAAATCAGCCCGTTGATCCGCTTAAGATGCTCTATCCGATGGTCAACGAAGAAGAAACGCCGCTGCCAAGGTCGTGGAGCCCTAAAGACAAATACAATTACATCGGCCTCTCCCAAAACAATCTTCGTGTTCATTACAAAGGTACGTTTGATCGTGCTCTCGATCTTTCCTGCGCGATCATCTTTTCCAGCTACAACGTTTCCTTATTGAGATTTTTGACGTTGCTCTGATCGAAGGATCGAGGAACGACCCTGGCCAATAGAATTCGATTGTTGCTTGATATGGACGAATCGTTGACAGAGCTTTAATATCGATTGAAAATGGCAGGGCTCCGTTTCGCGTGTGTCAGCGACCTAAACAAAGGAATCAGCTGATCGGTCCTGGTCTCTTTTCGACTTTTTCTCCAGGTGCTAGATTCTCAAGTCTGTTTCTGAATTTTTCAGTAACAGTTCCTGTTGATTGTATTTTCCGTTGAGCATCTAATTCGCCTGGTCTGTTTTTTTAATAAAATCATGGAAAAAATGAATCTGCGTAGGGAAGGTGCAACGACAATGACAGCTGCGATGTTTGAATAGTTATATTTCTCTCTCTTTCTCTCTCTCTCTCTCTCTCTCTCTCTCTCTCGCTCGCTCTCTCGCTCTTCCCCCACCCCCTCACCCTCTGTTTTCGACTACCCTCTTCTTTCTCCGAAATCGTTTGAGTTTCAATCTAATCAAATTTTTAATTGAAATACTGTGTCAGTGTATACTTTTTTAAATTAGACAATAAAACGTATTATAGAATTAGTAAACGTAATAAATTCATTTCAAAACATGATAGTTTTTGTAGTAAAATGCAGTTCATATAAGTATTAGAAGATCTGAGATTTAGATTGAAATATTGAAATATTAACAATCTTGACTAAAGAATTCATAATAAATAAATAAATAAATAGACAAGTATAGTGTATTGTATTTCATCCAATAGGTTTCACAAAATTGTTTGTATTGATTGTTATGGTGGCCCATGATATCAAAAATAATTCATATAATTTAAGAAATTTGCTTATTATAACTACTATTATTAGTTTTTTCAGTAGTGGTATTCTAAAGTATTGAAACCTGAAGCACAAGTTCTTCGCATTTCATTCTTATTTATTGCCATGCACATTTGATCAATCATTTGGTTAATGAAGATGAAAATGTTAAATTTCATGTATAACTTATTATTTATGTATATTAACTTACCACTTTGACACAAAATACTTATTTTGAAATTAATTCTTTCCAATGAATAATGAACATAATGAACAAAATAATTACTTGTGTAGTTACTTATTAAGTTTATTTAATTTACTTATCTTTGTCACTGTCTGTTCCATTTTCCATTTTTTGTTAAATTTAATTTTGATATAAATAGTAAACAGTCTTTAGAGTCAATATGAGTATGTATGGTTATGTTCATGAGGAAATAAAATTCAATTATTTACATTTTTCTTCTTTCATTACTATTAATATTGTATTGAAAAGCTGTCAAGAAAACTTAAAGTAATGTACTTAATAAACTAATATTCTCTACAATTAATATGAGTGTAATTAATACAAGTATCCTTAATTACATTATCCTATGTTATGTTCTTCGTACAATTAATGATTACTTTTATTCCGTTAATTCTTATCAATCAAAATTTAATGTGTTCAACTTTTCTCATTCTTTTATGTTTTTTTAGTTTGTTTTAAACACAAAATGTTAATAATACTAAATAATAAGGTAGAAAAATACATGAAAAGTTATTATTGTATACAGGAACATGATTAAAGATGATCAAAACATGAAATACTATTATAAAATGAACAACTATAACTATTTTAAAAACAAAATTTTACGAAATTGAATTTTTATGTAATTATGACATTTGTGGACTTTTTATTTGTAATTATTAATTTTTATGTGCCAGTGCTATAGTAGTGGTATGATTTTACAAATCAGATTTAAAACCTCATATCATCTTACCTTTCATGATCATGTGCTATCTAATTAGATTAACTAGATCAGTAATCTGATCACTAAGAACAATAATCAATTAAATGATGATAACAAAAGCAAGCATGTTTCATGTATTTGTTTTTAAATAATATGTATTGTGCTAAATAAAATACATATGGTTTTTCAATCATAATGAATTTGCTACAGTATAAATTAAATGCATTAATAATTTTTTTGTGTTTAACTAAATACGAAATGGGCAAACCTAGGTTAGTAGGTCGACAAACTGCATCGTTGCATTGCAAGTGCATCCGTGATTAGCGATTGGATTACCACGAACAATCGCTTCAGCCCACAAATTGTTACTCCTTAAACTTCTCAATATAATTTTTTGCACTATGAAATACCAAAAATAATTTTTTAATATCATGTATCGAGTAAATATTAATGAGTTATCGTTTTTATATCTAAGGCAAATATTCTCGAAATATAAAAAGTTCACAATATGGTTCAAGTTATTTTAAAGTAATTAGAATTTTAAGATCATTTTTAGTTGGTGAAATATTAACAAATACTTCTC
The DNA here is from genome assembly GCF_051401765.1 of Calliopsis andreniformis. NCBI lineage: Eukaryota > Metazoa > Arthropoda > Insecta > Hymenoptera > Andrenidae > Calliopsis > Calliopsis andreniformis. The sequence goes on along the minus strand of NC_135067.1, from coordinate 3,166,125 downwards.
ACTTTTTGTCGAATATCTTTGAAAAAGATCCAGAAAACTTGTGTACGTATCTTCTATATTTCTGTCCGTGAAAGCCGATGTGACCCAAGTCCTTTTTTGCCATTTTTCAGGAGAGTCGAAAAACAAATGCGATTACCCATTTCATTAACATAGTATTTGATGTAGTTTATACGTTTATGCTATTAAATTTCTTTTACGTATAATGTAAATTACCTGAATTCCTATTATTCTAATAAAATGAAGAGAAAGCAATAAGATCCTGTAAAAAACGTAGTTTTGACGAAAATAGACTTGGGTTATTCTGACTTTGAGGTAGAGAAGTAATAATAATATGAAAATAACAATACATATTATTGTCTTTATGCTTGACAATAATTTAATAAAAACTGAAATATAAATTGGAAACACAAAAACATAAATAGAAAAGAAATTAAACCCATTATAAGTCTTAATAAATATTAAACACTAACAATGCTAACTTAGATACTACAAAAATATTACAATGTCATTTTGCAATAAATAAAGTACCTATTAATAATCCTAACCATAGACAAAATTGATTTTGTAATAAATAATTAAAATGTCATTTTTTTAATACATTTTTCACAATACACTTCTATTCTTAACGATTTCATAAAGATTTAACGACCTTCTTGAGAAATATGGAATTAGAAGAATCTATTAATGTGCAGAAGTCTAGTATTGGTTCGAATCTTTGAAAAAAATAATCATTTATTGCCAAGAAATCGGATAAATAAAGAAGATATGGTAGAATTCATTTTATATTACGTAAAAATGTGTATGTAAAATAACTTTAGAATGTAGACTGTCATGTTGATGATGTTTCTGTCTGTATGTACATATTTAAGCTGCGATCAGTGTTCCTTGCCGAGAGACGTATCTATTGACTCATACTTCATCTACTATCGAAAATCCCAATTTTGCAGACATCATATACATACTGTATCGGCCAAAAATTTGGAATCATGTGTTAATTCTCGTTAAAATTATATTGGTTAGCAAAATATTTTTGGTTGAAAATGAATCTTTTTAACGCTTATTACAATCTTATTTTTTAACATAATATACTAAACTAATACAGTTGCTTACTGTTACTTCAATTGTCTGTTTAAAGAAATTACTTTTACTTCCCGTAACGTAGGAAATGATTCCAAACTTTTGGTCGATAGATCTAACTTTGAAGAACCCTGCACTAATTATGTGGAAAATTGGGTTCAGGTTAAAGATGATTTTTACGTATTTTTCTATTATGTTAGTTTCGTACAGAATCAGTTAGCAAGTTCAGTAATATCGAAGGAGAATAACGCACGTTGTCCTGATACCATGTCATTATTCTAATTCTTTATAATAACACTTGCGTTAGTCACGACTAAATGACTACCGTCTGTCACTCGCGCTCTGCATTAGATTTTGTCACAGTAAAGGGATCAAGAGCAGGTACCTTCAATTATCAGAAATATGCAAAAGCAATATAAATGCGATTAAGTAAAGCAACTTTACTTTAGAGAAAAAACCCCGCACTAATGACAAGGGAAATTGGACCCCGGTTAGATTTAATGACTTTTACGTATGTAGTAGATTATGATATGATAAACAAAAAAAGTAGTAGTTCATGAAGGTCGTTGATTAACAGTTAGATAGTGACATAAACCTACTTAAACATGCGAATGTTTTTTTTATTGTTTTCAGTCATTGTTTCAGTTTTTAAAAAGTCGTTAAGCGTTTTATTAAAAATTGCTTTTACATTATTTTTTTTAATATTTCAGATAATCGAAGGTACTTATTTTAAACCCTTCGCTGCGGCGAAATTTAATGCAAAGCGCGCATCGCAAACGGCAGTCGTCCAGCCATGACTAATAACGCAAATGCTATTATAAAGAATTCGAATAACATAACATTCAAGGCAATATGCATTATCCTTTTCCGACATTGCTGAACTCGCTAATTGATTCTCTACGAAGATCAATACAATAAAAAAAGAATTAACATTTTTTCTCATTATTATTTAACCTGCTCTATGCAAGGAACCATTCATTAGAAAGTTTTGAGTGGAATATAGTTTTGTTTAGCGCATTATTATGTACAATATACATGAAAATCATTAAATTTAGCCATGCTCCAATTTTCTTCGCAATTAGTACAAAATCCTTTGTGACGTGTTACATGTAAGCTAAATACTTCAGTAGCCGACCATGTCTCAGTACCTGAACACTAACGCTAATGTTATTTAATTTTAAACTTAAATTTTAATGTACCTAATGAAAAAAACAAAAAATAGTGTATCCAACTACTAGGGCGCAATTTAAGTGTCTTAACATACGTAAAAATAGCTAAAAAGATTGTCTACTTACTGAGATATTTGACATCTTAAGTGTCCAGGTATTGAGACATTCGCCTTAGTACAAGTGATTGTTTCCCGTTGATCCTTACGGGAATAATATAATGGAATAATATACTTATTTGAAATATTGCTTAACTCGTCCCACGTGTTTCAGGCTATGGAAAGACTCATAAGGATGCCGCTAGCGTACGTACAACGCACTCTATACCTGCAGCCTGTGGTCTTTATTATTTCGAAGTAAAAATCGTCAGTAAAGGCAGGGATGGTTACATGGGAATTGGTTTGTCTGCTCATGGGGTGAACGTGAACAGGCTGCCAGGCTGGGACAAGCATTCTTATGGATATCACGGCGACGATGGGCATAGCTTTTGCTCCTCAGGAACAGGTCAACCATATGGGCCAACGTTCACTACAGGAGATGTAATCGGCTGTGGTGTGAATCTCGTCGATAACACTGCCTTCTACACGAAGAACGGTCACCATCTTGGTATCGCTTTCACTGATCTTCCGGTGCGTGTACTATGTTATGACAAAATTTGAGGCCACTTTATATTCTACATATACGCCTATACTTTGCAGGACTGAATGCAACATATTTCTAAAATTAACTCAAACTCTTCATTTAGAAGTGTGTTTTGCATGCGTGCAAAGTATTGCAATAATTGAGGCGTTGCGTGTAGTAAGGGCAAACTCAACAATTTCAAAAATACTTTTTCTTTTATATCTTTAATATTTAATATTTTATTTTTATTTTATAAAAAGTAAATAAAAAGTGTTTTTCTCAAAATTTAGATTTGTTGAGTTTGCTCTTACTATTCGTAACGCATTAATTCTACTTTTACAGAAACATTAAGTACTTATTTATTTTGTAGCCAAATTTGTATCCAACGGTGGGTCTCCAAACGCCAGGCGAAGTAGTAGATGCAAATTTCGGACAGGAACCTTTCGTCTTTGACATTGATGACATGCTTAATGAACTCCGTGTAAGAACAAGATTACAGATCATAAATTATCCCACACCAGATCACGGACAAGGCCAGTGGCAAGCAGTTCTTCACAAGTAAGTTCACTCAGAAAATGATACATAGTTGTCGTTGAAATATAACATTCAATGTTTCAAAATTTTGAAACCTTCGAAACTTCGAAATTGAAAAGGTTTTTAATTTTGAAGCTATGAAAGTGCAAATGTTTCTCAAATCTAGAAGTCTGAAGTTACTATTACGAGTTTTGGAATATTCCTAGCACAGTAACGAGACGTGAATTTCAACTTATTGTACACGAATCGATTCGTTTTGACGAACATATTACGGAAACATAACTCTTTTATAGCGGAAATGTATTTTAACTGAGAAATTTCATTGCAAAGTCTTCATCCTGTTGTCAGTACTCTTAGCACGGTAGCCTACGGTGGTTATCTTTCTTGCATATTGAAGTGTAGTGTTTTATGTATTTATCGTATATTTAATGACACCTCTTTTATTAATTAATAACACGAAAAAAGAATATTAGTTTATGCATTTTTAAAGCAACAATCATTGAAGTTGATGGTTAAACTTTATTTTATTAGACCAAAATTATTAAGATATTTTTACATAATCCAATAGAATTGGATGAGTAGATTCTGAAAATCACAACAATAACTTTATGAATGCATGGCATCAAACGTTATGCGTATTTACAAATGCTTTATTTTAAAAGTTAAGTGGACCTCCATGTTCATGTGCACCACGCTTGGACATTCCGCGAAGCTAAAAGTTCCGAAAGATCCGCGAAATGCATAACAAAATATAAAACATCCCCCAGGCGACCCAGCACCCTGTAATGATGCAGTTGGTCTAAGATGACCCAGTGGACAAAGGTAACTTTCCGCTAAAAAAGAGTTACGTTTCCGTGATATACTCATTTAGAGGAATCGATTGGTATACAATAAGTTGAATTTCGTGTCCCGTCCCGAAGTTACGAGTATTGACATTTAATGTTAAAAAGACTGAATGTTCCTTAAAAGTTTATAAAAAACATTTCAAGTTCTAGAATTAAAAAAAGATATTTAATTTACGGGTCATTCCACACCAACTCAATCACTTTTGTACCTCGATGTCAGGGATTTTGATGATATTGAAATATACTGTAGTCCATGTCCAATTAAGGGAGGGTTAAGTCATAGTTTCATAATTTCGAAATTATTTAAGAAATATAAGACCGCAAAGGTTACTGTTTTTGCCAATTTTTACAATAATCGCTTTCACGTTCGAATTTATATCTTTGAAATTATTAAAGAGAAAAAATTCAGCTTTTTTTCTATTAATCTTGAAGCATGTACAGATCTAAATAATAGTGTAAAGGCGAACTTAATAATGCAACTTAATTATTTGCATCTACCTTAATCCGGGCACACCGTGAAATTTGCCGGCGGCCCTAATTAGTTTTTGAGCGTTTGCGAATTAAAAAATTGAAATCGAAAGGAGAAAAACCAGAGAATGCGGACACATTTTTTTCAAATATTTTGACACTTGACCCGAATTTCAAATTTGTAAGACAAAAATTTTTTGTTGTATTGAACAAATTTTTCGAGATACGAAAAAAATTTATTTAGATATGTACATGTATATGCTTCCACATTAGTAGATCAGTAGTTTCGGAGATATAAATTCAAACTTGAAGGCAGTTATCATAAAAATCGACAAAAACTGTAAACTTTAGAGACTTGTTAACAATATATTTCAATATCATTAAAGTCCCTAACATCGAGATACAAAAGTAATCGAATTGGTACGGAATGGCCAGTATAGAATATTCAAAAGTAATAAGTCCTTATTAAACACTTGAATTCATTATATATAAAAGAAGTTAAAATGTTGTTTTAATTAAAAGTAATTAAAAGTTCCGTAGTCCCACTTCCGGCGTGCGTTATTTAAGCGTTCAGTTTAGTCGAGGACGAATTCTGATATATTTTCAAGGTTTTTAATGCATATTGTTATCGAGCCTAACTATGTTGTTTCTTTTATATTATTTTGATTACATTGTTTTATGTGATATTACATCAACTTGAAATAAAACGTCATTTGCGCAACTATCGTTAATCAACTGCAATATTTGAATGTTCAATTACGTAGGCACACAGTGTTGTGAAGTAGAAGCACCTTCAAAGAAAATTATATTTTTATGTAATCTGCAATTTGTTAAAATTTGATTTTTAAAAGTAGTTTCAAAATTGCCATAAACGCTAATCAATTAAATTTTCCATAATTTGATTTGATATAATAATTTAATTATAATCAGAGATTTGAGGCTTTCACGGCTTGGTGACATACATTTCTCATTATTGAAGTTTTGGAGAGTACGTCGGGTCCTTTTGGGAGAATTTTCCCAACGTTTCGCCAACATTTAGCTAGGACAGCTAAATTCTTTCAAAAGGACGAGGCTTACTCTTGAATGTATACTATATTGAGATTTCATCATAGAATGATAATGAATGCTTTTGTCCATTATGTCCAAGTGTTTAAAGTTGATTTATTTTTAAAGGGTTTAATGTTATCTGAATGGTTATTTGATTCTTTTTTAATTAAACTGAAAGTAATTTCGATCCAATCGAAATTTCAATAAACTTTCAAGGCCATAAAATGTTCCACAATACAATAAAAAAATGATACAATTTTACATTTTGACTCACTTCTATTGTATATAAAGTGACCTTGTAGATAAGTTGTTTCTGTTGCATAATATATGCGCATTAAAAATACCTCGGTTCAATACGTACGCCTAAGACTAACAATTACATTTTTCTTTATTAGAGAATGTTTTTTCTTTCCTCTTTTTTCTTTATTATTACGTATAAACATATCTGTATAAAGTAAGCTTATCTAAATAAGATACATTTAATATTTCGAGAGATGTATTTTTGGGTGTATTGAAATTCTGTAGAGTACACTTAATGACGACAACATATTATTCTTTTGAAAGAGTTTTCTTCTGTCCCTGATTTTCGATTTTATTTGTATGTGTGTATTTCATATTGTATTTCAATTGTATACTAACTTAAATTTGATTTTCTTTCAGTTTTATTGCAATGTAATATTCAATTAATTTTTACTTCAGTAAATTAAACAGTTTTTTAATCAGTATTCTTTCAATATTTAATAATTATTTTTACAGAATGGTGTCAACGTATTTGGTCCATCACGGCTACTGTGCTACTGCCGAAGCGTTTGCCAACAGTACCGGTCAGGTATTTGAGGAGGATTTTAATTCCATAAAAAATAGACAAAGTAAGTTCTGGAAATTCCTTTCGTTATATTATTATACATATAGTTTATGTAATCGATTTTTTAAGTTTTATATTTAAATATATTCATAACTAATAAATAATAAAATTAAGTGAATTATATTGATATATTTTATATTATATTATAATAACGTATTACATTTATTCGTTATTCATAATAATCATTATCAAATTATCATTATCATTAGCATATTTTTTCAATGACACACATTTGTGTATTTCTTTAATATTTCAATATGATATATATTTTGAAGTAGAAAATGAAGTTCAAAATGTATTCTGAAGTAGTAAATAATATATGTGAATTACGTATCTGGAAAATATTATACCGCTAAAGTTCATATAATATTTCGTCTTGCATCTTGTAATATTTGTTAAACAAATTTTATGCTGATTACGTTATATTAATCTTATAACCATTAGGGGGTCGTATTGTATTGGCAAATAAAAATAATTTAAAAATAAGAATGAGTTACTTCTGGTTTTTATTCTAGGAATCCTCAAATTGGTACTATCAGGTAGAATGGGCGAGGCTATAGAGTTAACCAGTAGACTGTATCCGGGACTTCTTGAACGAGATCCAAATCTCTTATTTGCATTGAAGTGCCGACAGTTTGTTGAGATGGTGAATGGCAGCGATTCCGAAGTTTGTCAGAATTCCAATATCAATCAAACTAGTGTTATTCAGTCTACAAAAGCTTATACAAAGTCCTCGACGAATGGCAACATTGAGGAGATGAACATCAGCAACGCACTCAATGGCTCCACCGAACAGCAATTTGTCAATGGACAAATCGAGGAAGATGTAGATATGGAGGAAAATATAGTGAACGGTGTAAGAAGTAATAATGGATATCAAAACGGTGATCTGAATACCAACGGCTACAAGTGTCAGAATGGAGAGGATGTTGATATGGGTGAGATCTCGTTGTGTTACTTTTAGATTTCCTTACATTAGTTTGCTACTTCTTGAAGATTAATCTTTGTTAAGAGTTATACATGTATGATTTCTAAACAGATTTTTTTATTTTTTAAAAGTAAAAGAATAAGTTGTGTTTGTATTTAATAGTTCTACCCTATAAGTATACTACACGTTTTACAATTGTTGCATGTGCATTGTCTTGTAAGAAGAGCAAAGTATGAGTTTCCATTAAAAAAAAATTTTAATCCATTACATTTTTTCAATTTTCAACACTTTGTTCTATAAATACAAGTTATTACAAGTTTTGTAGATTGTTATTTACATAGAAAATTGAATTGTTCACAGAAATTGACAACTCGAATCAAACTCAACAATCACAACAGCAGCAAAATGGTAGTTGCACCACAGAAAATACGTCAAATAAAGGTAACAAGAAACAGCTTTGCGGTGGTGATAAACAAGCAATCGAAAAGATGTTAGAATTCGGTAGACAGCTTTATTCTCAGTCGATACACCTTCGACAACAGCATGGAAAGAATGAAAGCAATAAAAAGATGCTTCAAGACGCGTTTAGTCTTCTCGCGTATGCGAACCCCTGGAACTCGCCGGTTGGTTGGCAGCTTGACCCTCAACAAAGGGAAACTGTTTGTGCAAGACTCAATTCTGCGATACTTGGTAAGACAATTTCTTTTATACAGGGTGCAATAAGTATACGTTTCAATATTTTAAGGGATTGCTAGCAACCCCATTCTGATCACAAAATGTCTCATGACATATTGTCCGATCTGTATTCGTTTTACAGTAATAATGTTTTAAAGTTAACGTATGTATACGGGTCATTCCACGCGAAATCGGGCACGTTTCGGAGCAAGTCCTTGTAATTTGCTCAAATTTGAATATGTTGTAGTCTTTAACGATATTTAAACGTACCCCAAAGGATTTTTCAAAATTTTGAAAATTGTCGATTTTACAGCTGTTTGAAGTTAAGTGCTACCTTTTCTTTAAAAAATTATAGCTATTGAACTAGTAAGCGGATGGAGATGAGCTTTACGGTGCTTATAGAGAAAACATTGAAGTTTGTAAAAAAAATTATTTCATTAAAAAAAATTGTTTTTTAATCATCTTTTTGCAATTATTTTAAACAAATGCAGGTTTCTAAGATGATGCGCGATTTTAAAAATCTGAAAAAAAAGGAGAATATAGTTTGATCCTTCCCCTTGATGGACAAACTTTCAAAAAGATGGATATTTTAAAATTGGTCCTGTGAAAATTGCCGAAAGTTGACACTGCGTCGAGTCACACTGCCATGACGGGCGCGTCTTCGCTGGCAGCCTGGACGACTCCAGCGGGCGAACGTGCGTTATTTGCGATCAAAGCGGCTTCACCCAATATTATTCCACACTATCTCCGAGCATTTGCAAGGTTTAATGCAATCAATAAATATTGGTAACTCACTCTTCGTCTTATTGTTGAAAACATAAATATAACCTCTTAAATCCGAGCTTTTATTTCGAAGATTTTGGTATTAATGCAGAATGGCACCTTTTTGCAACTTCAAATGGCAAAAATGAATGTGAACTTTTCAATAAGTATCATTGACAAAGAGTGAGTTACCAATATTTGTCGCCTTGTTCGCAAATACGCACGTTCGCCCGCTGGAGTCCACTAGGCTGCCAGCGACGACGCGCCCGCCGTGGCAGTGCGACTCGACGAAGCGTCAACTTCCGGCAATTTTCACAAGGCCAATTTTAAAATGTCCATCTTTTTGAAAGTTTGTCCATCAAGGGGAAGGATCAAACTATATTCTCCTTTTTTTTAGATTTTTAAAATCGCGCATCATCTTAGAAACCTGCATTTGTTTAAAATAATTGCAAAAAAGATGATTAAAAAACAATTTTTTTTTAATGAAATAATTTTTTTTACAAACTTCAATGTTTTCTCTATAAGCACCGTAAAGCTCATCTCCATCCGTTTACTAGTTCAATAGCTATAATTTTAAAAAAAAAAAAAGGTAGCACTTAACTTCAAACAGCTGTAAAATCGACAATTTTCAAAATTTTGAAAAATCTTTTGGGGCACGTTTAAATATCGTTAAAGACTACAACATATTCAAATTTGAGCAAATTACAAGAACTTGCTCCGAAACGTGCCTGATTTCGCGTGGAATGACCCATACAGTAAATTAAGTTTTTCGTTCATTCCAAAATAGTATAAGTGATGAATACCCGGAACCAATGAATTTATCCAATCAGAACATAAAACACGATGTGCAAAGTTTTATTTAGTTCTAACGCGAAAAACTAACAACAATCTCACTGATTCTCAAATAGTCGAAATATTTGCCAATAAACATTAGTTATAATTTGTACTCATGTCTGTATAATACCAAAAACACAAAGGTCACTCAAACCTCACCATCTCCTTAATAGTTTAACGTGGGGTCGTATTATTTAATCGTCTTATATTTTTGACACTGTCGAAACTTTCGAACAGTCAGATATTACTGCGAGATCAAAAGTTCGAACTTTATACTACAAGCTTCATGGGTCTTCCGAAATAAGAACAAGCAACCGAATGGTTTATATCAGAGCGAGTTAGCTGTTACAGCGGTTTCTTCTACGCGACCGGGGACTTCGTTTCAAAAAATAGTGTTAACTTCAAAGTATTGTTACTAATGAAGTAAACGTAATAAAGTGAAATATTTAGAATTAGAGGCATATACCACCTTGCAAACATATAACAGTGAAAATGACCTGTATTCAGTTGATATAGAAAGTGATGTTCACCTAACTTAGACAAATTTGGCCGCATCTATAGTTTCTATCTCTTTCTTACATTCTTCTCCGTTTCTTTTTGGTCGATGCGAGCAGAATCGTTTGAGTTGCCCGTTTATCAGAGCATAGTGGGTTTAAAAGCATTGAACGACATTTTTCTCTGCTGTACTGTATAAACAGTTCAATTAAAAAAACAGAAACAAAAATAGACATTTTTATACGGAGTAACATTTCAAAGTAACTTCTTATTGTTAATGTAACAATTCAAGCTACATAAATTGTAAATTGAGCACCCATTTATTACAATTTGTAAGCCCTCACTTTATGAATATAATGATTTCAGAATCGAGTAACTTGCCACGACGACCACCCTTGGAAGTTGCGGCGTCGCACGCAAGAGAGTTGGTACGGTTGATGTCTCGTGCTGGTCTTGGGGCATGCGGCTTCGCAGTCGTAGACAATATCATCCAATATTGACGGTGCCTACCCCTGCTGCCACGTCTACTTCGAGTTTGGTTAGTAATTATCTTATGCGTACATATACGCAACGATTATAAGCTGGGGATACTTGATACGCCCTACTATGATCGCGTGTGAGAAATCGAATGCGTGGCAGTTGATTGTTGATAGTTATGATAAGAAGATAGTTATAAGAAGCTTGAATACCTTTGAATCGAGCTATATTTTTGTGATAAAGAAATATATATCGTGCATATTTAAATAATTAAATCTATTAAGTTTGTTTATTGGCGATAATATCAATCTTTTCTTGTATAAGGAATAAAGTATGTTAATTTTTGTTTATCTCATCTTGTAATTCATCTTGGAACTGAATATAATGCTCTATTTGCCTGTGCAATTCATTTTTATGTAACTTTTGTAAATGAATTTCCAATTTTATCTCTATTTTAATTGTTTCTGTAGTTACTTTATTGTTTACAGTACAAACCTTAGTGCAATGCTTTTAGTTTTGATTCTTTTAGCTTGGAATGTTGCTACAAAATTCATAAGCTTTGTTATAGCAATGGATGTGTGAGAGTAATAATCAAAAATTTTATTTCCAAATTTTTGAGTATCAGTAATAAATTATGTTTTATTAACTTATTATTGCATTTTATATATAAAATGTTAAAAGGATATCTATTGAGAAGGCTGATATCTAATAAATACCTTAATGTAAAAATGATTACAAGTACATGTATATTCTATGTATCAATTATCCCTAGACTCTACAGAAACATTTTACATTTTCCCATGTTTTTACTTATAAAGTATATAGTATTCAATCAACTTTAGGAGATATATCCATTTCCATTTTATAAAATACTATCTTGAAAACTGTATTACGCACACTTAAATACATAGTCCTTTAACTGTACAGTAGTTTTTAATCATTTTGTGTAATTGTCATATTGTTGATATCATCTTTTATGTTTTCATTGAATTATTAGTAATTAAGTTGCCCAATTTTTAACTATTCTGGAACATATACGCATGTAATAGATGTACTAAGTATGGTGCTGTAATTAAACGTTTAAATAAAAGTGTTATCAATTTTTTAATATAAAACATGTTTTCATGAAGCATATTCCTATGTTTCTAGCAAATGTAAAATAAAGTATTTCATGAGTTTGTAATCATTTCTCATATTTTTTTATGGGTAGAATCCTGCACATAAGCTTTTGTTTCCCAAAAAATCCTTTATATTTAACTAACAATAGTACCTGTCATAATATTTAATTTTAATAAGTAAATGTTAACAAGGTTGAAATTATGTTTACAGAACATTTCAAAAGCATCATTTTTTCAACTTATTGTACAATTATATTGTTACTGAATTATTTGCAGTTTTATAATTCTTTTATGTTTCTGTAATTCAGTAAAAGTATGTATGTAAGCATTAGAAGCAATTGTTTATATCTATGTTGCATTAAAAATTGTTTGATGTAAAGTGAAAGATATAACTGAAATAAGTAAGTATCACGTTTATCATACACAAAAGTATCTGTAGAATACTATTTAGTATGTCAAATATAGTACTGATTAAAAACAATATGCCTAACACATTTCCAAACTCTTATATTTTGAGTTAGTGTATGTTGTAATATTATTTTATTGAATTTAAATATTACAAAAAGCAATTACTATACCATAATAGGGTGGTCTTCTATCTTACAAGATACTAGCTGAATATTGATATTTTCTCCCGAAACTCTCTTTGTAACTTTATTGAATCATGTAGAGGGGACTTGATCTATTATTGTCATTGTACGAACATGTACTAACGATAAATATAATCTTTGTTTCAGGATGTGGAGACGGAACGTGGAGCAGATAATACTCTTGCAACAACACCATCGCGACATCGCGTGCCTCTTTAGCTAGAGTCCGCTCTATCGGCAGTTGGCTCTCTGGCTCGATCTCACACGTACACCTGAACACAAACGAATACATATACATATGCGCGAAACCCACCAAAAGTACACGGCGTTAATGGGGACGAGATTGTTAAACAATTCAACAATCATGCTGAGAACCATTGCGTAGATGTGGTTAAAATTGATAACAAAGTTTTGGTAACTAAAACAACTGGAACTACTGAAGTAAGAGGAAGTAGAAAATCAGGAGAGAGCATAATCGCAAACCAGAGATACTTTTTGATGAAGATCAAAGATGGAAATCTTAGATAACGTTGGGGCATAATGAACGGTGATTTACCTGCAGTAGGAACATGAAAATGGTAATTGTGAAAATAAAATTGGGAAACGAGGGAGAAGATGTTTAATGACGACGAAGTTCGATAGAAGATGAGTTTGATAATGGAAATAAGATTGTTGGTTGAAGACGAAGAACGTAATTGTGCAGGAAAATGTATATGAGGAGAAAAAAATGGAAACAAAGATTGAAGAAAGACAAGGTTGAAGACAATGATGCGAATAAAATTAGGAATGACGTTTAAACACCTGCCAACTGAGACGACCTTTTTCTCGTTTCCTCTTTTTAACCCTGTAATCTTACCGTCATCTTCAGGTTGTTCCCTCGTTCCCATTATCACGGCGTACCGTCATTACCATAATGTACGTGCTTTTATATTCGTCTTCTTTTAAAAATTTCGTGAATGGAACGATAAACATTTCAGGTAGGTTTTCATCTCATTTATCTTCGTCTTTAATTTGACCTATCCTTTCCACGTACTTCCTATTAACTGGTTCTATGATTGTTGGCTTTACTATCCTAGTAATTACAATGAGTAATCTCAATTTAATTTTCTCATTATGTTTTCTGTATTTAAACTGATTCTTTTCTTTTATCATGTAATTTCGGTTTTAAAATCCTCCTATAGCCGCTAAACTGACTCCTTTGTTAATTCTTTGGGTGTGTAATGAATGTATATGGGTGTATAGTGGATGTGTGTAGTGGTATACAATTAACCACTCCCGTATGGTGCATTTTAAAGCATCGAAACTTTAACGCCCAAAGTATTAATGTTTAACGTTACAACGAAATTTCTGATAATGTTTAGTACACCTGTTTAATGTCTAGACTTTGTTGGATTTCATTTCCGTAATGACTACCTACTTTTTTATTCTTACTTTTTTTTTTCAAATCTTATGTCCTCTTTTCATTTTCCGTCCTTCATCCTTGACGATGTCAGTATGAAAAAAATTGAGTAATGAGAAAAGTTTCGTCGATATTATTGCAAATATTAATAGTCAAGTAATCCTGATAACCTTTCTAAACGTATTATCAACGAGTCGATTTTTGTATTAATTGTTAAATCTTAAATGAAAAAGAAACGCAAGATATAAGAATAAATGAATATTCTTTGATTACTTTTTGACTTACTGTAATTAAGGTAGGGATATACATAATAATATTTTGCGTTAATCGTTAAATTTCGAGCTGATTTCGATCGATAAACGCCGTTTAGCAATAATTCTGATTTTAACAGTTTTTCTAATTGGTATTCTGTTTTTTTTTTAAATTTCCATACAAATTTTTACCATTTTCTGCCGTGACAAAGCATACACTTTTCGTGTCCATTTATTGACATTTTCATTTACTAATCAATCATTAATCACCATCAATCAATTAATAACTGTTCAATTCTTTTGTTTCATTTTATTCAAGTTAATTTCGGTGAAACAAAAAAATTGTATATCAGTGATAATATCGTGCGACTATGAGAGACTTTGTAAACAAATGAAACAATTGATCGATGAAAACAGTGGAAAGATTATACGATCCTGGATGATTGTAAAAATCGGAAAATTATGACAGTTATACAATGAAAATTAATAAAAGTTGTATAATTAAACTGAAGATTGTCAAATGAACGGTGTTTTGTATTCCTGTCTTTATTATTCTATTGCGTTCATTTGATTATTTTGGTAAAAAGTTAAACCTTAAATTTGAATTTCATAAATGCTTGTTAAAATTATATATATTTTAGTTTGAAGATAACTGGTTCAATCTTTTTTCTTCCTTTATATGAAAAGTCATTAACCGAAGACATCATTTAGATTAAAGTAATTTTTAACGAAGAGGAAATTTTGTGCTAAAAGCAATCAATATTTTACTCTTTAATAAATTAATTTCAATAGTTTTTTCAACTAGTGGCTATCAAATTATAATTGCGTATAAAAATAACTATATGAAGTCATTGCAAATCGTCCGAATTTCAATACGTAAATCTTTGCAATATTGAAACGAAAAAATATTAATAAACATAATAATCATAGTGTTAAACAAAATATTAACGACCATGGAACGAGGGAACGATTGAAAAATTTGAGAATAGTAATAGTGATACTAATATTAACAATAGTGACAACGGCGACGATGATTATGATCATGAAGCAGATTAACATTCAAGTAATTAAAGCGGAAGGAATCAGTAAATAACAAATACGCGTATACATATACATATACACATGTATAATGGTATTTTGTTTGTATATGTATACGTATACGTATATTTATGACACAATCTTGTATTCTATGATAAGTAATTGTTTTTTATATGCGATGTAGTGTATTATTATGATATGTTATATGTTGTACATGTCTACACTATCGGCCACCGTATATAGAGACGACTTTATATTTTGAATCTGTTATAAGTATGCACAAAAAAAAACGCATTTGGTAATTATTTACAAAACAGTCCCTCTCACAGGTCTCAATAACCTTAAAGTATGTTGTCAAGGTCAACATCCTGAGCAATTTTTATTTATCCATATACCGCCACTCGGCTTTAATTTCCGAGATATACGCAGAAGAAGTTTCAATACTATGTATTGTATTATTGTAAGGTTTGGGTTAGTTTAAAAAAAACCATTACAGACTATATTAAATGTTATGATACAATATTATTAGTGTTAATTGGAGATATTTCGGTCATAATATTACCAAATGCAATTTGTGACTGCCATAGTCATGTTGCTGACAGAACAAGGATTCTGGTAATGTCCGGCATAAACTGACCCTAGTTTCTAGCCGAGCTTGCTCTACATTTTGAATGTGTGCACCACATTCTAGGTTGATTAACGAAATTCATCTTGTGGTTTACAAACACGTGTCGATATCCATAGTCATTCAACCAATTGTAAGATTCCCAACAATTGGGCGTAATGGTACCATCAACAACATAACAAATTAACATACAACAGGGTGTATTCCCGGGAAGGGAGTTCAAATTTCGCACAGCAAACATGTGGCGGTATCCCCACCGCTGAGGGGAGAGTATTCCTTGGAATACAGTCAAGCATGAAACATGCCACGAAGTAACAGGCATAGACTGTGACATAAAAGTAAAAAGTTAAACTTTTTAATTTTTAGTTCTATTATTATGATAACGTTTTTATTATATAACTGTGATCTGTCTCATAAAATGATTTTCAGGTGCCTATTTTAAGAATTATCATTTTTTTCATTAGTACTTCTCATGAAGCGCAAAAGTAATTTGCTTTTCATGCAGGTAATTCTCGTACAGCAAAATTAATACGTATGGTCAAACTAAGCATACATGTGTGAAATTAAAAATGCAATATGTGTGTAATTGTATAAATAATGCAAGATCACGTACTTTTATGGTAGAATTAATTTCAACAGGCGGCTCAGGGTCACTTAGCCCCTCACGCGTCTTTCTGGTGGGATAGAGGAGTGAGCTCACGGATATTCGACACGCGCGGCAAGTGCGTCCGCGCGCACGGTGAACTGCCGCGGTGGGGGAATCCACCAGAAAGGCGCGTGAGGGGCTGAGTGACCCTGAGCCACCTGTTGGAATTAATTCTACCATAGTATATGTTCCGTTCGACGAAGCAGTCGTTGTTTATTGTTGCCAGATGTGAGAATCCGAGATTCATTTAGACAATTTGTCTATTGAGTCGTCCTTTCGAAAGTTCCACATCTGGCAATTCATAAAATAATTTCGTGCTTTCGTCGAGCGGCGTGTTCCTCCCGAGCAATAAACATCGAAGGCTGTATTGCCCCGCAATCGGTACCGTTACGCCAATTCGTCCTCCGTTCGGACTTTCGGAGGGTTGATGCCGACTCGCGAGATAATGCAGCCATAAAACATCTGGAAAACACTCGCGTGGGCCCATTCGTACCGCACTATTCCGGGGTTCGATCTTCCTCCCCAATTTTTGACCTTCGACCTGAGGGATGATCGGGGACTTTCCACCACCACCGCCGCGGAGTGACCAAGGGAGGCCCGTTCCACCCCTATCGAAGTGACTGGGAGTCCTCCTTCCTCGGGCCGATACACAAACGATTGCGAGCTTCCGTCAACGCCCAAAAAACGTTGACCCCCTCGAACGCGCGAATCGGGGGGAGATGAAACTGAAGAGGAAGCGGACTCCGGAAACGAGAATCAGAAGCAATGAGAGAGTCATCGTACGGACATCTCAGGAAAAAAGTAACCTCCCAACCGATTCGTGGGAACTTAGCCTTAAATTTCAAATCACTTCACTTTCGAGAAACATCCTAAGATTGAACTAGCCATTTAATATTAAATTGGCGAGTGGCGAAACGAAGTTCGCGATTAGAACCGTTAAGCGCGAACCGAACTGTATAAGATAAATAAGGTACCAATAACTGTATAGTGATCGATTACTACCCCCTACCCATCATCACAGATAACGAAATGTAGTAGTAATACACTACAAATATTTATGCTTTTTAAATAAAATAATATATTCTTAATTTAACAGTGCTATATATATATATGTGAATATAAAGGAGGGGAATCATACTAATCGTTCAGCATACAGTAACTGGGACGCTTTATCATTGTTTAATAGTGTAGGACTTCTTACTTTTTTGTCGCGAGCCATGCAGTCCTCACCATCAGCTACCCGTTCTCCTACCATCAGCTGAGTCACTCTATTTTCACAGTATCAGAGCCGCCAGTTCGTCACTGGTACACGACATACATGATGGACTCAAGTCCTATGTCTATCTAACACCATCTCTAAACAGCATCTGTTTTGCTCTCGACGCATTTCGTTGTCGATCTTCGTCATCTCTTTCAGACTATATGGATATTTGGCGGTAGATTAATAGATGCGTAGGACTCGAACCGGTATGGGAATCTATACGCCAATTAGACCCGCATTCCTTTGTCTAACGTTCTTTTCGCACGAGCACAGTAGGAATGGCGGGGTTATTTCTTTTTTGACACTGCTGATCAGAAAAGTAGGGAAATGGCCCAGATTTGATCTGTGGGCCGCCAGTTAAGTAACTCTATTTACATGATCGACTCAATGGGATTCTCGCGGTCAGGACACGCAACTTTAACCTCTTAACCTCTTGAAAGAGTCTAGCACACATGTGTATTTCAGTTTTTCTTAAATTCATACTGGGAAGGACTTTATTGTCTATTGCCTTTGATTTATTTGAATATGTCTTCAGTGAATACGTTTACAAAATAAAATTTTTTATTCCATTTAGCCTTAAAAAAAATTTTTCTCTTAAAGGGTTAAATTCGACATCGTAAACACAGCAACAACGACTAAACAAAAGTGTTACTTTTCATTTTTGTTACAAAAACAATACAATTATTTCTGTAATTCATAGTTAGAGAATCAGAAATGTTACATTATATGGTGTTCCATTTAACTTGACACCATCAATATTTTTCTTATTTTTTGTGATGAGAAAATTACTACAGTACTGTTCTGCAATAAGGCCTAGTTTCAGGTCTGGAACAAGCTTCGATTATTCCCACCACCCAGCGGAGGTCTTCTTGTCGAATGACTGAGAGGATCCTTACAGTGACAAGTCATACATTTTTCTGGGCGTTACCAAAGTATCATATGCCAGGAAAAAGATAGAATTGGGATAGTTTTTCTCACTTTGATCTTTAAGTTATCTATGCATGTACATAGTCAGCGTAGAGAAACACATTTACAAATCATGTTCCGATTCAAATTGCTGTCACGCGCCTTTTATTCATTCTAAAACACTAAGTGTAGCCACAAATAATAATTACTTTACCATTGAGGACAATATACATGTACATATGTACGATATTTATTTAGTTATCTATATGTAAGCTATACAATGTGTAACAGACATAGCCTTCGATATTTTAAAGCCTGATAGATAATCCAAATTGAAGCGTAAAATGTCCTATAACATGGTGTCCGGTTTGCCTTGGTTTCACAATAGTAATGTTCTAAAATTAACATACTGATGTGTTAAACTAACAATCAGAGAATTCTGCATACTCTGTACTCCTATCAGGACAAGCAGAAGCCCAAGCATCTACTTTTGTTGCTGTTCACCAATTGGTCCTGGTCCTCTCCTCATCCCATGAACAGGAAGTTGCCTCCTACATCCAAGAACTCCAGATAGGGGAACACTTTAGACGAGGTGATGAATTAGATATCACTTTATCAGACGTTCAACAGCACATCAAGAAGCTACGTATAAGAAGGCGAGCGATCGGGATGGTGTCACTCCACCAATGTTAAAATAAGCGGACAAAAAGATATCAATCCAGTTCTACTACATATACAGGCAAGCCTTAATAAATAGTTACTTCTTGAAAGAGTGAAAGGTTGCAACGGTGATTTCGATATCCAAACGCGGTAAGTAAGCTTGTAGACTGGATAGCTGCGTGCCCATTAGTCTCCTAGCACTAATGGGTAAAGTATTCGAAAAGTGTCTTTTGAACTTGTTTGACAAGCTCCTCAGTAAAAATAAAACAATTATAGACCAATAATTTAGATTCTGGAAGGGGCACTCTACGGTGCATCAGCTCGTTAGGGTTACCCAGCCAGTAGCTCATTAACTAAACATTAAAAAATGACCTGCCATGTTGTTTCTGGACCTGCTGAAGGCGTTCGATACAGTGTGGCATGATGCCCTTTCATATAAGTTAGGAAAATTAAGTCTCCCAATAGGATTAATAAAACTCACGAAATCCTATTTCTCAGACCGCTTTTTGTTTATATCACTAGGTGGTTCTAACTCGGTTCGGCATTGTGTAGTAGCTGGGGTTCCCCAGGTATTCATCCTAGGCCCCACCTTATTTAACCTATATATTAACGACATCTTCAAGAGTAGGGTGTGCATCCTAGCCCTATACGCCAACGACACGGCAATACGGCCCTCGTCCTACAACCCCAGATGTCTGGTACTAAACATCCAAAATTACTACACCCCCATTAAGGAATTTTTCCAATAATGGAAATTAAACATAAACTCCTCTAAGACTCAGGCAATCTGCTTTGCCAGATACCGCTATAAACAACGCAATCGCCACGAGTCAAAAATCACCATCAGAGGGGAGATGTTTGATTAGGCCGACCAGGTCAGGTACCTGGGCTTCAATGCGAAAATGAGATGGAGGCCAGCGACTGAGGATCGGGTGGGCAAGGTTTGGACCGCGGTAGGTGCTTTAAATAAACATCTCAAGCAGTGGTCGCATCTAAACAGGCGTCTCAAATTAGCCATACTTGGCCTGCATAAGGTCAATGTCAACATACGGTTGCCAGGTATGGTTCAATGCCGCATGGGAACATCTAAAATGGTGGAACTGGCCCAAAATAGGATTTTGAAGATCATGTTGCGAACACATAACATAACACATAACAAGTTATGAGGTTGACCAGCACGAAAACCGTCTAGTAAGGAAGATGGGTTTGTATGGTAGGGACAGGATTCCGTATAAAATTAAACGTCCCTCGCCCCCCTTTCATTTAGGAGCAAGGAGAGAGAAGGTACAAGGATTAAATCTTAAGTACCCCGTTCACGCCGTTGGTACTGCTTGATGTTATTGGGTTTTTTGAAATATTTCCCAATAAAAATCTATTGTATTAAATACATGTCTATTTTCTGAAGGAACACCAACAGAAATAGCGTTCACCGGTAAGGGAACTACCTGCTACGAGCAATGGCGCAGAGAAGTCAAGAAAGAAGAAGGTAAAAAAGGATCTCAAGGAAAGCAGATCTGGACATCAAGAATAATGCTGTGACTATCTCGGAGGCAGCTGATACAGTCCCAGTGGTTATTAGAGACCGCTCTGCTCGTGACATCGTCCCAACGGCTATAGTGATTGGAGGCTCCAGCAAGTTAAAATGCGTCTTGAAGATGTTTAATCGAGTATACGTACCGTAACAAACGCAGACAAGCAACTTGACATTGGCAAAAGTGACATACCACTCCGTGCGAGACAAGGTCTCGGCGGTTACACCTCCTGAATTCCATACAAACTAAAAGTCGTTTAGAGATGCTTAATGCATGTAGTCGATAATCTTTTTTATTCTGGAAGGATCAGGAGACCACTTCTGCCTTATTTTCATGACTGAGACAGCAACTTAGAATTTGTCAGATCAAGATTGATGTTCGATATAACCTCTTCAAATATCGCGCTTCCTACATTACCGACACACGGTAGAACATGTCGCGTTATTCACCCATTGTACATACTGGCGCATAGAATCAGAACCGTAATACTTATTATTTAGGAAATTATTATTATAATTTTACAGCGTTAATTAGTTGTTTTTACGACAAGCGTTTATACATCATACATTACTGTGCTCAAGTTTAGCTTAGTAATCATCAATTATACCATTTCCTTTTCTCTTAATGTTGAATTAGTTAATTAACGAGTTTCGGATAAATTGTTAATATTAAACAGATCCAAGTTTTAGATATCACTTTTTCACCGCAGGCCACACGAACTCTCACTATTCTAAATTCGTTAGGAAGCCGCTCTCCTCTCGAAACCTGTTCCTTCCTTTACGTTAAGCGCATTAGGACGTTACACTACGATTATTATTTTATCGGAAATATCAAGTATTCTAGAATTAATTGCTTCATCAGACTGTACATGAAAAAACATAAATACCTTGCGCAACCGACACGTTCCTCAGTCGCTCCCGACATTTCGAAGGGTGTGGATCGTGGTGATCATCAGTCGATTCCTAGATTAGTTTTCCCTGATTGGAGGGTGCATCATTCTTGACCGGTGGTCAGACCACAGACGAGTATACAGGATAGACTGAACATTCAATGGACTTCTGTGTCTCACGTTCTGAAATACCGACGGCTCGAGAATCCACTGGTTTTCGAGCGTCCTCTGCGATTTTTGAGCGGTGGATGTAGGAAACGTATTCTTTTCACGCTAATAGTGCAGGCAAACGAGAAAATATTCCTACCATACCACCCAATATATAAGGTGTCCCATTAAACTATGCTGCTTATTTATCCTTATAATTTCAATAATAAGCGAAAATGCTATTTACAAAAAATATGTTGTTGCAGAAAATATATACCAGAGTGATGATATTTATTCTAAATAAGATGCTTATTTTTTTATGGCTAAATTTAGTGGAATAAGGAATTTTATGTAAAAGTACTAAGAAGCATTCACTGATTCCGAAATAGTTGTATCTATGTTATATTAATCAAGATATGCTTCGGATTACTTGGTACACCCAAGAAATACGAATGGCTTAGTAAAAGTGGTAAAGAAAAATGATTGAAAACTTTAAAGGTAGATAGTACACGAACCACGGAGGCTCGTGGGGAGATAGACGAAATTAAGGGCCCATTGATCTTCATTCGCAAAAATCTTAAAGTCTGAAATCTAAACTGGTAAGCCAAAGACATCTGATCAACGGTCAAGCTGTTAGTGGACAGAATGGTTGAGAGTCACCTAAGGTAGTCCATGATAATCCAGGAAGTTCTTCCAGAGGATCACCAGGACGATTCACACCCGCTGAAAACTTCGAAGCGACTGACAAGAAGATTGTTATCCCTCGGACAGTAGATTGTTTTACATTCATATACAGAGCCAGCGGTCTCAGGGTCACTTTTGACCCAGTGTTTGTCGTTCGAGGGTTAATAACAATCGCAAGCAGTGACTCATGTAAGTTATTAACATTTATAATTGTTAGTTAAAGAAATATTAAGAAATTTTCAAGTATTTCGAGATTAATCGAACGAAGAATAATGTACGAAAAATTAATAATTTCAGTATTCGTTAACTAACAATTATAAGTATCAATTATTTACACAAGTGCACACTGTGTGTGATTGTTATTAACAATATGTGCACCTGAAATTGTTGTTAAGATGATTATTTTATGGAAAATATCAATTAGATCGGTCTCAAAATTCTAATCAACCGAAGAACTTCTCTGATTGGTTTCTCATCTCCCTCGAGACAGTATAAATACCGCTGCAGGAGCACGAGTGTCTCACTCGTCGCGGGTCCTCCGGCGGGTGCGGACCTCCTTGGGGATCCTGGAGGGACTCCTGGGCCTTGGACCTGCCTGGACCTTGGAGTACCCTGGACCCCTGGACACCCCTGACCAGTGGTCAGCTGACCGTTGACCAGTGGTCATCTTGGACAACCGGTGAGTTTTTGTACAAATTTTGAATTTATTTTTTTTGTTAGCCCTATTTTGTATATATGTGACCCCCTTTCTTCTGCTTCTCTTATTTTGCGTGTACTATGCCCTTCTATTTTACTTCCCCCTATTTTCATCAATATTAATCAAATATTTTCGTCAATATTTAACTATTATTTTAAAACCACACATGGTTTAAAAAACCATCGAATCAATATGTTAAAAAACGAATTCGATTAACATTTCGAATTCTTACACTTGTTTTCTATTCATGACTTTAGTTTACTAGTTTTAAGTTTAGACTTTAAGATTTTTGTAAAAGAAGATGGAAGAGACTCCTTCAATCATTTATATATTACATTTGATTTCTTGCTCTGGTTTTTGGGATCATTAATATACTTCTGTTATTCGTTCCTTCTTTCATTGCTGCAAGACTCTCTATTCTCTTCAGAATTTCATCGCTGGTTACAATTATCATTCCTGTTTCATTCACATGAAGAACATTCATCGAACGAAGACATCGTATCCCCCGAGGGATTTCAGACATCATATCCCCCGAGGGATTTCAGACATCGTATCCCCCGAGGAATTTCAGACATCGTATCCCCCCGAGGGATTTCAGATATCATATCCCCCGAGGGATTTCAATTGGATTTCTAATTTGTAATACTTCAAGATACAGGTGAACATCGGATATAAGTACTAAAAGAAGAATTCAATCAAATGCCAACGTTGTTCAATTCTGTTTCGTGTTTAAATATGTTCTCTCTTAGTTCGGAGTACGGATTGTTCTGTTAATCCTTTCTCCTTTCTGTGATCTTCATTTGGGTCTCCTGCACAGCAACCTCCTCGTGGTGAGACCCGGGCCGGTTCTGTCCGGGCCAATGGCTGTGCCATCGTTGGGGTACTCTTGGGGAAGCTCCCCCAATTATTGACATAATCCTCTTCATGCTCTTCCTTCGCTGGTTTTCTCTTTACTCTTTGTACGAAGATCACTCATTTAACGAAAACGTCAATCCCTCGAGGGATCTTGAACTTTATTCTCTCGAACGTCTATGGTTTTCCTCTTACTATTCAGGAGGCTTCTCCATCTATTCATATATTTTTCCCTATCTCCCGTTTTGCTCCTGTTGTTGGGGCGGCTGCCCCAGTCTTTTATACATTTCACTTCATACTCTCTCCTTTCATCGCGGGTTCCCTTCTTACTTTTTACTTGAAGACTGAAAAACGAAGACGTCGCATCCGCCGAGGGATTCACCTCTTCTAGTACACAAGTCGCTTCGAATATTTTTAAGATCCCATTTCTAAGTTTCTATTGTAAAGTCACTGTAACATTGCCAAGTTGTCATTTCTTAGCTCTCTTTGCTCGGTTACTTCCTCCTCACCTTCTGTGAGGATGTCATCTGCTTCTCTTAGTAGAAGCAACTCGCAGCCGTGGAATCGGCGGTCGATGGAGCTTGTTCTTCTTCCCTTGGGGGTTTGTGCTAGCGAGAGACGATGTGGACACTGAATGGTGTGTGGAAAGACACACTTGCAGGTGGAAACCCCACAGTTCAATCAGGCAACTGATTGGGCTGCGAGGTGCCAGTCGCCTTCTTCTAGTACCCGTCTTCAAGGTGGAAGGACTCGCACCACCAATTGTCTATTTCATGGTTGCCTTACGCGGTAGATTCTAAATATTCTCAATCTCCACTCTATGATTACTTGGCACTTCTCTACTTTAAGATCCAAGGCAAAGGCGTGAATGGAACTTGGCTTCCATCCATGTCTTTGCCTGTCTAGCTTAAAGTCACTGTACAATTGTCGAGTTGTCATTTCTTAACTTCTTTTCTTGAAATTTGTTCCTCATCTTTGGTGAGGAAGTCACCTCTGCTTCTCTTGGTAGAAGCATGTGACCAACCGTGGAATCGTCGGTCGGTGGAGCGTGTTCTCCCCTTGGGGGTCTGTACTAGGAGCGACGCCACGGACACAGTAGGGTGTGTGGAAAGACACACTCGACTGTGGAAACTACACGTTTCCGCCTTTTGCACATTCTCTTTACCAGCCTGTCGGAATCAGGTCTACTTCGGTAGCTCCTGTGTGGCAGCAGGGAGCAATGGACAACTGACTGAATCATGTAGTGCCGTGCGCCTCTCCGACCTACCGGCCTTCAAGGTGGTAGAGCTCGCACCATCGCTCGTCTATTTCACGGTTGCATTAGCGGTAGAGTCTAATTTAATCAAATCCTTCCTAATGATAACTCGACAATTCCTTACTTTAAGGTCCAAGCTAAAGGCATGCATGGAACCTAGCTTCCATTCATGTCTTTGGCTTGTTAGTTTAAGATTTTTGTAAAGGGAGATCGATGGAACTTTGATTCCATCTATCTCCCTGTGGGTCTCCAGCACAGCAACCTCCTCGTGGTGAGACCTGGGCGGCTTTGTCCGTGCTAATGGCTGTGCATCTTGTATTAGATATAAGGGTAGTTAGGTAGAGGTGGTTCCCTTTGTGTTTCTGCAATCATTGATATACTTCTATTATTCGTCCCTTCTCTCTTTACTGCACGTCTTTCTGTTCTCTTGTAAGTTTCATCGCTGGTTACAATTATCATTCGTATTTCATTCATATGAAGATCACTCATCGAACGAAGACATCGTATCCCCCGAGAGACTTCATTGGCATTTCTAATTTTTAACATTTCAGGGTTTAGATGAACATCGAAGAAGTATTCAACTAAATGCCAACGTCGTTTCATTCTGTTTTCTGTCTAAATATGTTCTGGCTTAAATCGGAGTACGGATTTTTCTGTCAATTCTTTCTCATTTCTGTGATTACTATATGGGTCTCCAGCACAGCAACCTCCTCGTGGTGAGACCCGGGCCGGTTCTGTCCGGGCCAATGGCTGTGCCATCGTTGGGGTATTTTTGGGGAGGCTCCCCCAATCATTCATATTAACTTGAAGATTGAAGAACGAAGACGTCGCATCCGCCGAGGGATTCACCGCATCTAGTATATAAGTCGCAATCGCTTAGAATATTTTTAAGACCCTACTTCTAAGTTTCCATTGTAAAGTCACTGTAACACTGCCAAGTTGTCATTTCTTAGCTCTTTTTGCTCGGTTACTTCCTCCTCACCTTCTGTGAGGAGGTCATCTGCTTCTCTTAGTAGAAGCAAATGTCCAACTGTGGAATCGGCGGTCGATGGAGCTTGTTCTTCTTCCCTTGGGGGTTTGTACTAGCGAGAGACGATGTGGACACTGAATGGTGTGTGGTATGACACACTTGCAGGTGGAAACCCCACAGTTCAATCAGGCAACTGATTGGGCTATGAGGTGCCAGTCGCCTTCTCCTAGTACCCGTCTTCAAGGTGGAAGGACTCGCACCACCGGTCGTCTATTTCATGGTTGCCTTACGCGGTAGACTTTAACTATTCCCAATCTTTCCTCAATGATTACTTGGCACTTCCCTACTTTAAGGTCCAAACTAGAGATATGGATGGAACTTGATTTCCATCCATGTCTTTGGTTTACTCCTACAAACTATAGACTTTAAGATTTTAACTTAAGATCGTATCCTTAAGACTACGGAAGACATCTCATCCGCCGAGGGATTCAGCACCTTTGGTTCGTAAAGTTCTGTCTTTACTCTTTATTGTTCGTATGAAGGAAGACGTCGCATCCGCCGAGGGATTTACCGCTTCTAGTATATAAGTCCCAATCGCTTAGAATATTTTTGAAACCCTACTTCTAAGTTCCTATTGTAAAGTCATTGTAACACTGCCAAGTTGTCATTTCTTAACTCTCTTTGCTCGGTTACTTCCTCCTCACCTTCTGTGAGGAGGTCATCTGCTTCTCTTAGTAGAAGCAAATGTCCAACTGTGGAATCGGCGGTCGATGGAGCTTGTTCTTCTTCCCTTGGGGGTTTGTACTAGCGAGAGACGATGTGGACACTGAATGGTGTGTGGTATGACACACTTGCAGGTGGAAACCCCACAGTTCAATCAGGCAACTGATTGGGCTATGAGGTGCCAGTCGCCTTCTCCTAGTACCCGTCTTCAAGGTGGAAGGACTCGCACCACCGATTGTCTATTTCATGGTTGCCTTACGCGGTAGATTCTAAATATTCCCAATCTCTACTCAATGATTACTTGGCACATCTCTACTATAAGAACCAAGCTGAAGGTGAGGATGGAACTTGGCTTCCATTCATGTCTTTGGCTTGTTAGTTTAAGATTTTTGTAAAGGGAGATCGATGGAAGTTTGATTCCATCTATCTCCCTGTGGGTCTCCAGCACAGCAACCTCCTCGTGGTGAGACCTGGGACGGCTTTGTCCGTGCTAATGGCTGTGTATTTTGTATTAGATTTAAAGATAGGTTTAGTGTTGTAACTTGTTTCTTTTATTGATGGCCTATCATTTCTTGTTAGTTTTTGGGAAAGCTCCCTCAATTATTGGTGTATTTCTCTTGATAGTCTTGGGTTTCTTCACTGGTTTTCTCTTTACTCTTTATCTGAATATCGCTGATCGCATCCGCATCTGAATTGCATCCGCCGAGGTATATCAGTGCTTCCTTGTTAGAAGATCTTTTTAATATGTTTTTAAAGGGAGATCTGTGGGATATTGATTTCATCTATGTCTCTGTATACCTGCTCTCGTAGTAACTTCCTTGTGGTATGTAGGTGCTCTCATTTAGCTTGTTTATATAATATAATTATTATGTTTATTCATTATTACTATTTACATAAAATTATGTTTACAGAAAATAATTAAGGGGTTACATTACTTTGAAACTTTATAAAGATTGCAAGTTAAAGTAAGTTATTATATAACTATTACAGCATATAACTAATATTGTTTCTTAGTATCATGATATTTTTTAATTATATACATTAATATATATACATTAAGAAGGTTTTTATAGTGTAATAGTTCAAATGGTTAGAAAATTGTATTGTTTAATAGCTTAATACATTAAAAAATTTCAAAATTTAATATCTCAATAGCTGATACGTCGAGTATAGTTATTATTTATGTAAGTAGTATATTTAATTATACTCATACATAAAATTCAAAATTTTATAATCTCAACAAAGTCTTTACTGCCCTAGCTGTATGTACTTTGCATTTTGCATTGTTTTATTGTATTCCTTTCTTCTGTGTTATTGTGTCAAATATATTTATAATACAATTTTAAAGTTAATATCAGACTGTGAATTTTCATTTGAATTAAAGTTTTCAAGAAAC
Organism: Calliopsis andreniformis; assembly: GCF_051401765.1. NCBI lineage: Eukaryota > Metazoa > Arthropoda > Insecta > Hymenoptera > Andrenidae > Calliopsis > Calliopsis andreniformis. The sequence goes on along the minus strand of NC_135067.1, from coordinate 3,137,692 downwards.
TTAATAAAGGAATGAAACTTAAATAACCGTATGTCTTATTTTCTAAATATTGCAACTTGATTTATATTCTTCATATTTTCTATATTTTGGCAGAAATGAATGAAATTCGCAATATAGTTATTAACTATTACTCTTACATAAACATTCAAAAATTGCGGGGTTAATATAACCTGCCTACTCCATTTTAATTGTAATTCCGAAAACTCGTGGCGTTGCAATCTGCTTTGAGACTTCGCCGGTAATATTGGCGGTGACACTAAAATGATAATGGGGTGCTAGCACCCCAAAAATCAGGGACAGAAAAATACATAGGATGTTAGGTCTATCATTACCTAGTCAGTGCCATTAGCTTTGAAGGAGTTCCCTAACGTCCCCCACTGCTGCCGTGCCAGAGGAGTGGAGAGGATGAGCTTGTCAGAGTCACGGGGGTATGAGGTGCAAGAATCCAAATCGTGATTTTTATCTATAGCAATTCTGCATGGGAGTCACAGGATCACAGGACTAACACCATGACTCTTGTAGCTGCGTTGCGCTGCATTTTGTCGATGAAACTCTCCGCAAATTGTACTCTGTGATGTTAATGTTATAAATGTATCTCTACCTCTTGCTAGAAAGTACTGTTTTTTAATATTTTTCAACATTTTTTTATTATCGCTTGATCTTGATAGATTATCAGCCGAATATGCACGTGTATAAAATCTATGCATTCCTGTAAAACATATGCAATATGCAAACTAAACTATATTTTGAGAATTCTCTAATGACAAAATAAATTTTTTCATATGTTCCACAACTTTTCCTACTTCCTATAAAAGTATGCATTTGTATAGATATCTGTTGTCTAATTAAACATATATATTTAACTTTCATAAATAAATATGTTAACCAATTCGTAGCAGATGACGTATTTGTATATTAAAGGCTATATTGTAATATTAGAAATCAGTACATATAATGTAGTACTATAAAATAGCACACACAGTAATTCTTCAGAATCATTATATAGTAAACATAACCTACATACGTAACACGTACCTGTAAAAAATGACTCGTTATGCTCATTCGCTGTTTACAGTTTGAATTAGCTCTTTCGACATTGCAGCTGTTGAAAATGGGTTAAGTGATTTAATGTATTTCCAATTAGTTTACTATATGCTATGTAAAGCACACGAATAAATGGAAAATTGTTTCAAGAGAGCTTGTAGTAACATAAGTACGTTTGATCAAACCTTCAATTTCATTTCGCAATAAGATGAAGTATTAAAAGTTCTCGTAAAGATAAGAAAAGCTAAGCAATAACGATAATCAGCAAATTTAATTACAAGAGTGAATTGTTTTCATTTTTTGTATCAAGTTTACTCTGATTCATTCGACTGTAACATGTTTCTATTTGTTTTCTTTCTTTGGCGATTCTTACCTTTAATATAATACGATAGTGATTTCGGTATAATAAGACTGATGGGATTTTCCCTTTGGAAAAAATGAGGAAGAAATGGTGAAAAGAAGCATAAATTTGCGTAATATTTGAATACGAGTTCTGTGATTAGAAAACACGTCGGAACGTGAAATCTTGAATGTCGCGAAACTGAAGCCTTGACATTTTCTTCGTTTCTTTCTGCGTTATGTTGGACGATCGAAAGCCTTTTCTGCACGACATCAGTAAAAGAACGTCCTTTGATTTTGCGTATTTAAGTTAAATAAATAGAATAAGTGTCTTTTGGAAATTTCCTAAAAGAATTACATGATACTCAATAAATCTTTCAGAAAGTTATACATGATCATTATTTTTCTTCAAATGTTAGCATTATTTTTTAAATTCGTACATTCGGTATGATTAGTAATTTCTTCCAAAATCTTTTTTCGAATTTGCCTTTTTATATCCTCAGAAAATGGTTTGAAATAAATAGAAAATGTAATCTTATAGGTGAGCTACGTTCCCGAGAAACGAGAATAATGGATTTGTTAATTAAGTTGTCTTCATTAATTTATCGAAATAATTAGATATTCAAGCTTGGTAGCATTACTAACATACAACTACCTTCACAAATTTTTTATTTACATAAGTAGCGTTGTTTATTACAAAGTAATAGCCCTGTGTACGCAGCGAATATTCACGATTAACTACTTACTTCGGTGACAGCATTATTTTCGAAATAAAAATTCTACGGAACTTCGTAGGAAGATATATTAAAATTGCTTACTTTATTAATTTTTATTTGTTTAGAACTTGTTTGATTCGCGCGTCATTTTCGGAAGATTAGAGTAGATTTTTAAGTTTTTTCCTCAAAGAACATGTTTAAAACTTCTAGGTCTTTGAACTAGACCCACAATGTTTCTCTTCCTTGCGTTGTTTTTTTTAACATTCCTCATGTTTTCGTTGTACACCTCAATTTCTTATAACTGTGAAGTATAGACACAATTTTAATTCGCAATACGACAAAGTCAATGATAAAGAGCACACAGAATAGTTCTTTTTTTCTATACACTCTTCATGTTTTAACGATAGTAGGTAATATTTTATTAGATTTGAGAGGAATGATCTAAAAGATTTATGGAAATTGAAGATTTTATAGGAGAAAGGAGTTCAAAGTTTGAAGTCATCGTTTGTACGTGTATTGAAGTCTTTGAACTTAAGTTAATGAGTTTCATTAAAAAATATATTTTCTTGACTAAAAAAAATGATCGAATTCATAAAACTGAAATGAAATATGTTTAAGGACTTCCAAATCCAGCCGTGCTGTTTAGCTAATTATAAACTTTTTTACAAATATTTATATGGAAAGAAACAATTGAAATTGTCTTAAATTACAGTAAAAATATAATTCGTCAAAAAAGAAGTTAATTTTAAAAGAAGTTAAACGTTGAAAAACTAGTAGAAATATTTTATAAAACCTTTCTATAGTCTATAGTATCATCTTCATTCAAATACTATCCAAGTGAAGTTACAATCGCAATATTATCCTCAAAATCTAAAAAGATTAATAAAGACATTAACAAAAAGAAAAATACCAATGAAATTGCAAAACTTCAATCATAAAATCAACATAACAGAGACGATAGTCTTGAATATTCCATATAACTTCATCTTTCTCAGCGTTCTCAACATTTATTAGTCACAGAGTTTCAAAGAAATCGCTTTCTCAAATAATGGTATAGTGATAAAATTTTCGAAGTTTGTACAATATTTTTCCGAACAGTTTCAATTGAAATGAGTGTCCAGCATAGAAGGAGGCCCAAGAGGAGGGAAAGATGGAAGGCTTCGCTCGTAGATTCATACTTCTCTTTGGTCAATGGCAGCACAACGTGGAAGATGATAAAAGGTCGCTGTGAAGAAGAGACGACACGTAGTGTTCATTTTGGGAGCGGGAGTGAAGGAACACGGGAGATGGCTCCAAAGACGATCGTTCATCTGGTGATCGCCTGCGGCGTCTTTGCGATCGCAACTTGTGAGTACATCCTGATTATTCGACCGGTGATAGTATCTTCGAGAAAGTGAAGACGTTCGCTTTTGCGAAACCTTCTACAGGGCAAGGACGTCGGAACAGTGAAAATCTTTGTGAATTGTGATTAACTTCAAGATGAAATTGGATTTAGAAGTCTTCTTCTGGATTGTTTGTTAAGGATCAGAGATGATATGATTGCAGAGGTTGTGCAGGATCTGATTAAAAATAAATTAAACTTCCTGATTTACTTGAGCATTTTGAACGTAAGCTATTTGGTGCTTGATGAATGCATTTAATAAGCGTTTTGTGTTGTTTAATTATTTGTATTGTATTATAAATTTATTTGTGACCATTTAGTTTTATCTATTGTTAGGTATTTGGGAGCAATTCTTCAAAAAAAGGACAATGTTAAAAATTGTAATTTCTTGGCTGTTCTGGGAAAGAAAAATTTCTTCACAACATGATTCTATACATTCTGAAGAACAAAAAATATAATCGCCCCTTTACCCGGTTCCATTTGCATCTTTTCTTTTTGGTAAAATAGCTGTTCAGAAAATCATGCCGAAGATTATTTATTAAGATTATAATGTATTCGTATTTCATAAAATAGATAAAAATAATCAAAATTATTATTATCATAAAAATTTAAATAATTGAAACAAGAAATTCTTTTGTAATAAAATGTATCGAATTTAAACAACCAAAAACTAATATTTGTTTATCCTTGAAATATCAAATGTTATAATAAACTTGCATAAATATAATAAAGTAATCGTGATTGTAATTTAGAATAGGTACTTATTTAGTACTTACTGAATTTCGGCTTCACTTTTTTTAGACGATGATCTGCCCGTGAAGTAGTTTAAGAAACTCGTTGATAAACGGATAGAGAATTTGTGTCAAGCAAATTGAAATTGCATCCGTACATGTGTTCAACAATTGTATCGAGCCCGTTTTCACTTTTGTTTAGTAATATGTAAATGAAGTGTTTCAAACTGTTTAAGCGACGAGAGCGTAATTATGTCTTCAGTAGTAGATTATTGACAAAGGCAATATCTGAGTTTTCAGAGCCAGCGGTTGCAAGATCGGCGAAAGAGTTGTAAGATGTTCACACGTAGCAACAGTTCAATAGTATTTTCAATTTGCTCGACACAAATTCTCTATCCGTTTATTAGCGAGTTTCTTAAACAACTATTTCACGGGCAGATCATCGTCTGAAAACAGTAAGGCCGAAATACAATGAGTACTAAATAAACACTTATTCTAAATTGCAATCACGATTATTTTATTACATTTATGCAAGTTTATTATAACATTTAATATTTCTAGAATAAACAATTATTAGTTTTTGGTTGTTTAAATTCGATACATTTTTTTAAAAAAGAATTTCTTTTTTCGTTTATTTAAATTTTCATCATAATAACAATTTTCATTATTTTTTTCTATTTTATGAACTACGAATACATTATAATCTTAATAAATAATCTTTGGCCTGATTTTCTAAGCAGCTATTTTATCAAAAGATCATGATTAGAAGAAAGTGAAACCGAAAAGACTATAGTTTCTGTTCCTTGGGATGTGTGATATCCTAATAGTAGTGTGATGGACTTTTTCTTTTCTGGCGGGACTAAAAATTGACAATTGTTAATATTGTCCTTTGTAGCGTACATTCTGACAGAAGTAACACGAATTATTAAGTGTGTTGATGAGTACAGTAAACAGCTTCGAAATGATAGAGATAATATGTATACCTTGTAACTGTATTGTGTAGAACTAGAAAGAAGTCATTTGGAAGGAATGTTGGTTTAATTGGTTACAGTATTAACCTTCACCCTATGGCCCACCTTCTTTTGAATGGAATATGTCACCGCATTCTTTTGTTTTGATAGTCGAGCGGGTGTGCATACATATGAGATTAAGTATTTGTCATTAATTTGTAAGCGGTACAACAGACACATGCCCACGTGAAGCCTGCGAAATACCCCTCTTGCTTTTATGTCATTCTGAGTAACTTTAACTTTTTTTCGGTTCTGCATAATATGTACTATAATTGTTAATAACTGTCATGCAAGAAGTCTAGAACGTGAAAGATACCTCATCTAGTGATAAGGTAGCAAAACTGACTATAGACAACTGAAGATTAATTGATAGCTGTAGGTAGATAGATTACACAATAGGTTAGTTCTATTTAGGTGTTGTTGGTATTGTTCAGAGTTCAAAAGATGATGCATGGTATCTATAAGATCCGTATTATTTCCAGGGACCATCTTCGGATCACTGAACATTAGGTTTCTAAAATTGAAAAATACATTAAGAATAAGTTTAAGTGATATATTAGACCTAAAGTTTTTCAGAAACACAGTTGAAATCTCGGAAAACACTGGCATTCGTTGCCACTTTACCAGTTTTCTTAAACTCTAGTTCTATGACGTTACTTGGAATTTCATTAATTGTTATATAGTATTCCCGTTTATTTAGGAATGGAGGTGTTTTGTCAATTTATATAACAAAAATAAACTCATTCAGTAGACTTACTCTTCTGGTGTTTTAAGATTTCATAACCTTTCCTAGTGATTGCTTAATGCATTAAATTCTATAGATTATGTATAGTACCATTTTTATTTGCTAGTAGTAAATTTCTGGTTAACTGATGTTCTACAGTTTATACATTAACCTTCTCAAGATCACGAAGGGTACAGCTGACTTTCTTGGATAACATTGTTACTTCCTTACTTTGTCCCGCAAAGTTTCATGGATACCAGTTGGGTGACAATTTTTAGTGAAGAGTAATTAGGTTATCGATGACAATTTCCGCTTACTATCTTCTGCAAGGTTGAAAAATATCTATTAATAGTCCTACCTTTCCATTATTCAAGAAAAAAGTCTTACTTTCGAATGACACATTGTGCTGATTAACATTTATCCTCAATTACCTTGACTACGAAGAAAAGGAAGATGACAAACCAAGGCGAAGCTTAAAGAATTCCATCTACGTTTTTACCCACTCAGATCTATCTACAGGGACCGTCAAATTATTCAATCGACGAAAATAGGCAGAATTCGTTAAAATTCATCTCGTGCCGTGTTAAATATGTATACATCGCTATCAACGCTGGTTGCATCATCATCTCACGTATTTTTATGCATCTTTGACCCCAAAGTAATCCCTCAACGGGTGACCAATGAAAATTTGTATCTTTCACTAGTTTCCTTATAGACAATCTTGTTTAATAAATTTCGAGAGCTATTAATAATTTTTGAGTGTTACTGGAGGTTGTTAAAGCTCGTTCTGTACCGTAACGATGTTGTAAGAGATTACATAAACGCTGTAGGTGATTTCAACGCTTCAGGGAGTTCGTAGTTTCCGGTATCCGAGCGCATGAGCAACCTGCCGCATCGATAGGACCCAGAATCTGCCATAGATGTGTTTCGTAAAGGGCACACGATACTAATGCATACGCGACGTGTTCATAGAGGTCAAATCGTATCACCGAACTTTCTCCAAGGTTTTCAGCGTGAGCGTGTACACGTGAAAGATCCAAGGACTGGTTTCGTCTTCAAGGTGTTGCATTATGCAACGGACCAACGTTTCCCAATTGTGCGCTACACCTGCGTGCTCGTCGAGTAGGCACCTGTGATTAGGTTACTGTTTGTTTAGTTAATTAACGTCAAAGGGAGAACGTAATGGTTTTACGCGGCAAACCTGAAATCAGGGATTGAGAAGCTGAGAGTATGAACAATTAAAAATGGCAAATGAGAAATTTAAGTAAGAATTGGTAAATGCAACTAAATTGATTAATTAGTACTTTAAATAAGAAATGAACGATGACATACATTGAATCCACGAGCTGACGTCTTGGGGAGATGTCGACTTGTAAAATTGATGCAATGGAGCGGAGAAATAAATTTGAATAGTTAAAAACTGAGATTAAGGAATTAATGATATAATGAATTGAAAATTTGGTACATTGTAAAATGAACTAAAAAATGATGAACAAAAGAAATAATAAGTCTTTAATTTGATACATTGAAAATTTGAATTTTTGACAGATAGAGTACTTAATAAACTGACAGACTGACTGATAAAAAACTTAAATTGTCATATTAAAGAATTGGAAACTTAAAACACTTAACTTGATAAATTATAGATTAAAGAGTTAATAATTGTGGAGCGAAAATTGAAAAATTGGAAATTCTTCGATTTTTAGATTGATTTTTAAATTTATAATATATTATTTCATTAAAGAATCGAAGACAATGATTTAATAACAGGTCAATTTGGAAAATTAGAGGCTTTATAAATTGATAAATTGAATAGTGAATATAAGTAAACAAATAATAGAAGTATCGAGGTAAACATGTACATGTTTTTTTCATATAGAAGTGCTAAGATTACAGATTCTGAAAAAGTGCGCAAGTCACTTAAAGAAATAATGTTTATTTATTTGTAATTTTATTCTGAATCAACAGAGAAAAAACATAACGTTATTAAAAAGTAAAAGTAGATAAAGCCAAATCGTGCGGATTACTTTGACTTACCTGGTAGTTCTAGTATTAAACACATAAGAAATTATAATATACTGATATGGTGACTCAGTAATTTAACAAATCGTGGAGCAAAAACCTAAACACAGTTTAAAAACACGATAGGATCGCAACAAATACAACTTACACAAGAAATACTGTAATGGAAAATAAACAGCTTAAGAAATCTATGCTAAAAAACGGGTCTCCGAAATAAAATAAATTAACTGATTTCGTAATCCTATCCACTATGAAATATCAAAACAGGTATCTGCAGCGTGTGCTTACCACTCTTATATTTAAGATCAAGAACTACTTATATTTTCACTTTCATTCACATAAGTATTTCCCTGAATCCTGACTGACGTTTCGTAAGATTATCCTTTTTTGGAATTCCCAGACGTTCGAACTTCATCACCCTAAATAACGAACGTGAAGTCAATGATATGTATTCCATGTTTCAGGTTTGAGTCACTATCAACGTTACGCTGGATCAGGACAGAATAATCTCTTAGATCACAATGTATTATCGAGACAGGCAGCTGTATCTTGTCCGGAGAAGAACGGTCGATTTCCGGTTCCTATGCAGTGTGACGCTTACATAGAGTGCATTGATGGCATTCCTGAGGAGAAACTCTGTCCCGAAGGACTTCTGTTTAATCCAGAAGCCAGATTCAATTACCCTTGTGGATATCCAATAGATGTCAACTGTGACGGCAGGCCTAATCGCCGTTAGTATTAACAGATTATACTCTTTGTTTATATTTCTACTGATTGCTTCTGGCAGCAATGTATCTTAAAGAGATATGCTTTCGGAGTAGTTTTTATTTGGTGTAATATCGTGATTCATTCTAATAACGAGCTATTATATTAGTAATTCACTGTTGTCTCATTAAATGGGAAAGCGAAACAAAGGAAGAAAATATTTTCGAAATGTAAGAAAGTGATGATCAGTCTATAATGAGTAAATACCAAAGTGCTGCACAATGGATACGCAACCTCTAGTGCCAGGAAAAGTAGGTAGATGTACAAAGTGTGGAAATTCAAGTCTGCTTTTACGTAGTTTCAAAGTCGTTTTCTTCATTATTTTTGTATTTTTTTTTGTATTCATGGACGTTTCATTGCTTTTGTAACAACAGAAAAGTCTGACATGTTTTCCAGTTTTTATTTGCTTTTACATAACAATAACATATACAGATAAGCCCCTCTTATTGCACAGGGTGAGAACAAATGGAGTTACAAATCATGAATTTGTTCGGTATTGTTTTTGAGATATGGAAAGTTTATGACAATAGGATGCAAACGATCAGACCCATTCATTTACAGAATAAACAGTATAAATAATTTTAAGAGTGTCACTATTTCGCGTAAAGATATCACCAGCGAGCATAATCAATACTTAATACAGGATATCCAAGAAACAGTGGTACAAACGAAGAGGTGGTTGTTATACATGTGTATATAAAGAAATAGGTATAAAATATGAAATCAAATTTTTACTTATCGTGCTTCGTTTTCGAAAAAATTAAGTTTGAATTTTAATTGACTACTAATGTAGAAAATATGAATCATCGTTAGAAATTAAGCTCTAAACACGCAGATAATAACAAAAAGTTTATATACATGTATGTTCAATAACGTTTAGTTTTCTAATTATATGCTATTTAATAACGGTGTTATGTGTTCATAAATATTCACTTGTAAGAAGATATTTCTTTTAATACAGGATGACGTTGGCCCTTTAAAACATTTCAGACCCCTGGATGGTTCATTATACGTTATCTTAAGGAAGTGTCTCCATATAAAATAGTGTATTTGTTTGCATAGATAAAAATATAGCAAGTGAAACTGGTTTATAGATCATTTTTCATCAATAATTATTTACCATATTCAAACAATTAGAGTTTCACCAGTAAACATCGTTTAATTGAACGAATTTACAACAAAGTCCAGTAGCCGAGTAACTCCACTTACATAATTTCGTTAGACCTAATAGTTTTCGAGATATTAAGCCAAATATGTTTTCCACCCCCAACTTTGGGTGTGGTTTTTAATCCTTAACTTGGACACCAGCAAATTAAAAAAATACATATCTAAGATTTTTGGTTAATCTACAAATATGCCAAATTTGATCGAAATTGGACATTTACACTTCAGGTTGTTCCCTGATAAGACTAAAATATCATACAATGATAAGTCCAGAAATGAATCGTGAAGAAGTTCAAACAAAAATATAAAACGTGAAGAGAATACAATGATGCTATTAATCTTAGTTTAATACAGAGCAATAGAAGATATGTAATGCTTTACATCATCATTCTATTTGGATAGCTATAATAAGATGGGTGGTCAACGTTAAATGCTAATAATATTAATAGTTTAATCATTTGTCGAATTAATTTGCATATTCAAGTTTTGTAATAATATGTATAATTAATATTGCAATAATATTGATGGCAATAATACTGACAATGAGATAATTTAAAAAATAAGATAGTGATCTTACTTTTGTGACAGGAATACATTAATAATTACTTACTTTGGTGGTAGCATTCAATTTTCCAAATAAAAAATTATACACTTTTAATACTCACAAAAATAAAATGTGCAGAAAAATGTATATTACCCGTATTGACAGAAAGCATTATATTTTATATATTTGTTGAATTGAAGATTTCCTTAAGATGGTTTATCATGTATCTAATACTTTGAACTATCTTTTGTTTTTTCACGCTAATAGCATGTTTTCCCCTATACGTATGTTATTGCAAACATAACTGTAAACAGTTTGTAACTCGTAAAAAACTTTTCAGAAGCCGCGCAGCCAACCGAGGATTGTCCTCACCAATACGGCTACTTCAAGGTTGGAGATAGTCAGCGTTGTGGGCAGTTTATGAATTGCGCTGACGGGAGGGGTTACGTTTTTGATTGTCCCGAAGGGTTGGCTTTCAACCCTGAAAGTTATCGTTGCGACTGGCCAGATCAGGTTCCCGACTGTGACGCAGAATGTAAGCGGATTTTTATCTGTCGGTCTTATTTTCTTTAAAGTACGTTCGAGCAGATTTCGCATTCGTGTCAGGTAGAAGCTTTCCAACTTCACTTCTTTCAAACCAAACGAGAAAAAAGTAACAGACGTTCTCCCGCTGTCTAGTTCCGTTTTTCTAAATTAAAATTACACGAAGTGAATTCACAAATTCTCCTTCTCTATTCTTTCAAAAATTTTCATTAATCTATTAAATCCATCTATTAAAAGCAAACCAATACAGGGTTGTGTTGTCTATGCTGAAAGTTAATTAATTAGTAGAGAACGTTTCTTATAGTTTCTATTTTAAAATGAATTCTCGTTTTTAATGTTACAGCATACCTCGGTTTTCGATGCCCGCAAGAGAGGAATATATATTCCAATAATATTCAATTTTATCGCAGTCAGAACGATTGTCAACATTATTACGTTTGTGTGAATGGTCGACCACGATTGCAAAATTGTGGCGAAGGAAACGCATTCAACGAACTCATCAATGCCTGTGATGCCGCGGAAAATGTTACTGGATGGTAAGAGGATTTCTGCGAATTTTCCGAGAAAACGAGATGCATGCACGCACCCCCTCCCGTCTCTTCCTTCCTCGCCCATCCTCTTCCTCGTTAACGCTTCAGTTTCTTTTTCGTCTGGTTCTAACAAAAACAAATATCCGTTAAATCAGTCAGTATTTCAGTATTTAATTAATTTCCGTTCTTTGAAAATTCTCAATTTTTTCACAAATATTTTGCGGAAATTCTTCGTATGTTTCTTGTTTTTTATCTTACAAATTTTTAATTTTGTTCAATTTTTATGATTTATTCCTTTACTACATTCTGCGACAAAATGATAAGATACCCATGAACTTTTTTGTATTTTTATTGTTTCTGCATTATATACAGATTCATATACAAACTATTACTTTCATGTAAGTGTGAGATATTTTAGTATGAAAAACGACGTATGCGACAAAATGATCGATCAGATATGGTAATTCACGCAAAAAAATCTAATAGATTCATAAATAATTACACGTTATTGTACATTTAGTTGTGCGTTTACTTTCTCTTTTTCTTAATGATTTCTAAAATTCATTCAATTATGGCGTTTGCGCACACGTCGATAAAATCGGAGCCGGCTCCGACTTCAATGTCGCATATAATGTAATTAAATGGAGCTTTTCATAGACAGTCCGATCCGTCAAAAATTCGGACTGCTGGGACGACAAATATTTTATCAGTTTTAATATAAGTTTAAGGCGGGTATAATGTGATATAAACATTTTTTTGTACATTGAATAATGGGGGAGATTTCAAGGTTAGATTAGTGTTTTTAAAGGAAATGTTGTATTTTTTATGCATAACAATATAGTACATGTTAATGTGAGTCAATGTATTTCATCGCTAAAATCGGTGTACCCAAAACTAGCTTTCACATTTTCTAGATTTTTGTTTAACAACAAAAATATCAGTGTGTGTTTGTAAACGTCCTTAAGGGTTTACTTTCATCTCATTTCCATCCTTTTTGAATGATCACCTTTAATGTATTTATTAAGTGTGACTTTCTTTCATATGTATAACCATTTGGTGATAATCTTCTCAAACATTTGCGATTATGTTTAAATTAGAAGGCCTGATATAAGTTACGTTATTGTATAAATTGCACTGTCGCACTGAAAAATGAATTCTTTACTGACAGTGTGACAGTACATACCTACTTACGAATCTAGGAAAAATCATCTGCTTCATTTAAAGGATGTGTTTTTGTCGCTGAAGATAAGTTGTTGCCACTTTTTCCGTGTTTTTTTTTGGATACATTTTGATTTCTGAATTATTCATTGCATCTTTCTCACATGAATACGCTTCTCATTTCTGTTTTTTAGTACAGAATTCGATGGAATTTTTAAAATCGTACATGTGGTGACAGTACGCGGTTTTCTTATACTTATATTTTTACGATTTTCGTAATTTTCAGTTTTAAAAGATATATCACTACGCTACTTGTCCTATTTATAACTTTCACAATTTTTGCGTAATTACAGTTGATCACAAAAATATCCACTTGCTTAACATAGTATGTATCTAGAAGAAACCTTAGGCCAGATGCACACGACCGACAATTGGTGAACGACAATTTTGTTGATTTTAATAGGTACAATGAATTTGAATGAGATTACGTATACGACCGATGAAATAGGCGACAAACCACAAAGCAAAATTCATTGTAAATACTTATTTATTAGAATCGATAAAATCGTTATTCACTGATTATCGGTTTCATGCGTCTGGCTTTATCCATATGTTTGCTTTATTTACATATGTTGCAATAGACAAGATAGATCAAATAAAATATTACAGAAATTAAGAAAGATATTGATTTCACTTTCGTTTTAAATTAAATGTTTCGAAGGGGTTTATTATTTGACGTGTAATAAATTCTGTTAGGGGAAAAAGGAGCCACCTAGATTTATATAAACGCAAGATAGTATTAATTTCTTATTAATCCTATATGAAGAGTTCTGGCGCAAAATACTTCTCTGAAGAGGAACATCGGATAGGTGAAAAGAAAATAGAAAACGAAAAGTATCAAAATAAATCATACTTATATACATCGTATCTCAGGTCATTTTATTTATGACATGTTCAAAATTATGAGCTTCGATTTCTGAATATTTATTAAGTAAGTCTTTTACAAGTGGATACATGCATACTATCTTAAACATTTGATAGCATTCACGGAGCAACCAGAAACCGATACACGAGCAACATATACATATTTTTTCATACCTTCCTTTACTGTAGGAGTTCATAAAGTGTTTCAAGAAATCATCTTTCCATTACCAAGTACACAATTGGAAGTGCTTACTTGTAAACAGAATTGCAGTAGGTTAGAGTACTTGTTTCCAATCGTATTTTGTAAAATTGAGTTTAATTTTTCACCAGGAACTCATTTTATAATAGCGGATATGATACCTAAGATACTATGTAATTAATTTACAAAAGTTATTTGAACACGCAAGTTACCTTATCACTTCAATATTTCTCCATCAACTGCCATACATTTCTTATTATCATACTTTTGAAGTATTGTATCCTATCATTGTGTCGCATCTATTTTTCGCATAAATAGTTCAAATTCATAGAGAAAAGTATAAGCAGCGTAAAATGTTGTGTTTTGCATTAAAAAGAGTTGCATTGGCTTTTACAAAGAGTAACAAATTAAGTGTGTTATAATATTTTACCGCAAAGTATGATTTGTTCACTAACTTGATTTTTCACATTTTTCAGCGAACCGCCGAACTTGAACGTTTCAACAAAACAGTTTTTGCTTCGAAAGTTGTAAATATGCCATCTATTATTTTTATACGACTACTGTTATTAAGAATAAATTTTTTCGGTGAATCACAAAAAGAGTGAACTATTCGTTAGAAACACTTTCATTTTTATTTTTTTGTTTAAAGAAAATAAAAAACAATGGCTCACATACATAAAACTAAGAATCGATTACATTTTTATATTATACGATAGAAGTTAATTATAAGCAACGAATAGAACTATTGTATGCAGTGGCGTAGTTAGAGCTTCAGCCGCCCCTCTTAATACACATACAAAACACTAAAGGAGGTTAAATGAAAAAAAAGGTTGAAATCAAAACGCTATATTTATTTCTAAAGAATCAAATCTTAATTCGGACATTCTATAATGTTGTTTTTCTTGCTTTTCTGTTAGCAAAATCGTCGATGACGATTTGATTGATCGAATTACAGTATGTGATGAAGAAGTGTAATGATTTTTTTATATTTATATTTTATTTATTTTAGTTGTAACTATAGCTGGTGAAAACTAATTATTAATTAAATAATAAAAAATAAGAGTTAATATAAATAAATCAATCGTCGAAACACAAAGTTGAGTCTCATTTACTCTCCTGGTTACCAGAGGACCCTCCTTAACTACGCCACTGATCGTATAATTTATACTTTTTATTTTGTGACGTATATTATAAAGAAAATGGACAGAATGCGATAGCATAAATGAAAATGTAAATATTTACCTTTAAGTTGGTATTTCGTGGAGATGATGCACTTAGTACAAACTTGTAGAAACGAATTTATTTTACAATTACAGTTATATAATAAATGTCAAGCATTTTCACAAAGATTCTAATCCTATCACTTTTCTCTAACAGTAACAAAACAAAGAAAGAGGTTGTAGATTTTTAAAGATTGAAGAAAACACGAGGAGGTTTTTGATTTCACTTTAACTGTTATTATTCCTTTTGTACATATGATTTTGTATTATTAATTTCACACCAAACGTGCGCGGGTACAATTTCGTCTCTAGCACATGCATAGAGAACTCTTAAGGTAAAATATGTTTCCCGAAAATATAATGTTTATGAGGAAAATAGTTTTATATTCGAATCGTGGAACATTTACACTTCTGATAAAAATGGTAGCCAGTTTTAAACCTGTTTTAAAGAATTGTTCTTTGAGTAAAATTTATTTTTGAGTGTTTGAGACTACAATTACGAGAAAATGCAAAATTGAGGCTACCAGTTTTAAGTAATTTGAAGTGTGAATTGATTAGAACAAATTCTCGGAATGCGAGATTCATGTATGGAGGCAAAAATGATAATTCAAAGTTTCGTGGTCCATTTTTAATAACATTCATGTTATTAAGATCACCGTGTGCCAGTATTAAGTAATTAATTTAATTTTTTGCAAAAGTAAATCATAAATACTATTTAAACATTTGAACGAAGTTACATATTGATAATTTGGAAATTAATTATCAATTATTATAAATTTCTGGATTTTGCCTTCATAACGATTACAGTATATTCTCCAACAATTATTTCGTTAAATCAATCATCACATGAATAATAATTCAGATGTGTATCTGACAGATATGTGGAGGGGAAAAAAAGAGGTGTACAGAACATTTAGTAAGAAATGCTTTACAAGTCTTATGTTAAGGAACAAGCGATTCACACTTTATACATATATATTTTACTTACGAGATAATTGACAACAAAGTATTTGTGGACTATAACTTACGAAAAGTATCCAAGTCCATTTGGGATGCAAAATGATGCAAAAGTTTGAAAATATGAGTCTCTTTTGTGACTATTTTTCAGAAGACTTTTGTTATAAATAAATCAATATTTGCTACTAATAATATAAAATAATAATTTACTTCATATTATTTGTCAGTACTGTTAAAAATTTGACTAAAAAATGACGAGTCAACATTAGCACGCCAAATGCACGTGGAGAATTTTCGATAGTGCGTTTGCATGATACGTAGCTTTAACTTCACTTCTGGTTGCGCTCTTATGAATCTATCCACCCACACGCCCGCATAAATATACATATAGAAACATCCATTTGTTTGTAATTTACAGTAGGTACATTATATACGCGAAGTGACTAATTATTCTTATAACAGACAAACAATCAACGAGAAAACCTCGTTAATCCGAACTAATCAAAAACACATATCTTTTGCATTATTGAGCGATCGAAACGAACTAGAAGAAAGAATAAGAACGTTGGAGAAATAATTAGATAATGACTGTGAGAACGATTCGTTCTGAATAAGGAGAACCAATTAATGAATCCGAAATATCAGGTGCCATGTTATTTTAATAAAAATAACAAAAATTCAAGTAAATAGTGCTGGTCATTTGTACTTCATGAATACAATAGAAACTTTTTAGGATTAATCTGAAACTTCGGATTAACGAGTTCTACGGTGTATTCCATAAAAATACAAATTACATACGACGAAACATTCATTGTCAAGCTGAACACGAGTAAAACTTTCGGATCATAGAAGTTCTGTCAAATCACACTACATTTAAGAAAAATTTGTTTAAGAAAAATAAAATTGTTTTGAGAAGTTTCCTATAACTTTAGAATTAATTTGAGAAGAACATTCTATGAACCGGGTCAATGGATTTCGCGATTTCTCTTTGGAAGAATAACAATTTATGTAAAGAAATAAATGTACAATTCCTATGGTTTTTAAGCTACGGAGAAGAAACATTAACGTTACATATTTCTGTTGCATAAAAACGTTATATCAGGAAGATGCGATACATCCGATGGCATTGGATCATTTAATCAACCTACACAATTGCTTCAACTCTGACGATCATTCATTTGTGTTCCATTTCACGATTATTCGTGAGAAGCTACGTTTGTGTCAGTGGAAAAAAAATTTGTTGTCATGATATTTTGAGCAGTAATGCGACAGCTGCATCTTCCGGTGCATCTTTCACAAAGCTGTGGAATGTGCATCCGTTCGCGAATGGTCAAATATTTCAACTATTTCACCTTTTCAACACACGATGCATAGTCGCATTGGCTTCGCACGCTTGTGGCCCCTCTCGCGTGCAGAAACTGCGTATGGAATCAGACTTTTAAAAGAATTTCGAATCGCACTATGGAACGTGGTGTAAGCTGTGCAACTCGTACGCAAGGTGACAACACTCTGAATCGCTCCAACGATGCTGTTCTCGCACTCTGTTGATATTCACTCCTGTACATGGCGTTGCTTCTGAAGTCTAAATAAGAAAACGGGAAACGCTAATGATACATACAAGTAAAATGGAAAAAATTGCTGAAAAATAATTGTTTCATGGAAATAAAAGAAATATTGTAGAAAAGAGCGGATTCTTGCTTATTCTTGTTAACTAACAATAAGTGCTTCGGGGAATATCGCCTAAATCGCACTTAATTATTTGTTATATTTTCTATTTTGTAATTAATTATCTAGGTATGTCAAAAAGTATTCAGAAGTGTGACATGATATTTGAGGTAGAGGAAGATTGAATAGAACGTGGTATTTAGACGAATAAAACAAGATACTCAATACTATAGTTTCTGTAGGTATTGCCTTTTTTTTGTTGGCAATATAAACGCCTTAATAGATCGCAAATTTTCCACGGCGGAAGCAAATTCGCGACGAATTTTTCGTGGTATCTTCTTCGCCGAGAAAATCTCTGCTACTACGAAGAACCCTCGTTAGTCTGTGGGAGTCTTAAATGTTTTGTATACTTATAAATATATGGGAAAAAATCGAAAACTATAACCTATATCTGTACTTCAAAGCTAGGCTAACTCAAATCAATTTCTTTCAAAATCAAGTTTTTTACAGTGCCTTATTGATTTCGCTTCATTTTATTAGAATAATAGGAATTTAGTTAAGCTATGTTATAAATGAAGGAAATTTAATAGCATAAACTACTTAAAATTCTATGTTAAGGAATAGGTAATCGCAAATGTTTTCCGGCTCTCCTAAAAAATAACAAAAAAGGACTTGGCTCACATTGGCTCTCAGGTATAGATATATGACGGACACGTAGAGACCAATGGTTTGCAAAAAATTATAATATCTATTTCGTATGACGGCATTTCCATATTTCATAAATGGGGCTTATGAGTGTTCAGTGAACAATGTATAAAAAGTAGGCGTCCGAGTAACTAAATATGTATACTGTTTTATAATAATATATTTTATTGTTTATTGGTAGTACTGCTTTCTTCTGAATTTAATTTAAAATGAAATAAAATTAGCGTTAGTCTTTAGGTACAAGGATATGGTCGGTTAGTGCAACATTTACCTTAATATCAGACTTTTTCTATAAAAGTGCATACTCAGACAGTAATACCAGTCTAATTTTTTGCATTACGTTTTGGAAAATATCAATTACATTATTTTGAAGGCATAAGTAATAACATTTTTTCTGCTACTTTTTAAATATTACAAATTTTATTACCAATCTAGAGTAAAAAATATTTCAGTAGACTAAATTCATCAACCTTTCTGTATTAGGATACTCTTTTCATGTATGAAATTTTAATGTATGGAAAATAATTAGACAACAATAAAGGGATTTGACTATGAAAACCTAAATAAATTAGATAACTTAATTATACAAATACTGAAAAATAAATTTAAACAAATTAAAAATAAAAGTATTTTTATCTAGATTTTAAAGGGAGAACGATTTCAGTTACTCCTTTTAGAATTTTTTTTGGTACTTGATATTTCTTATGGTAAATAGAAAAACGTAGAGGTAAAACGTAGATGTACTCACGTTGGAGCAAAACGAGAGTAACGACTGATCCGTATATTTGCTGCAGAGAGGCGAAGTGTGACTCGCCTGTTGACTGTGATTACCTGGAAGTGTATTCTGCCCGTTTCCAGTAATCTCTAGATAGCCTCGGCTACTTGCTAGACTACCTCCTCGCGTACCAATATCTACAAAAATGACATTTTTGATCATTACTCTGTGATATCGTTCGTCAATATTTGGTAGTACGCACGGAAGCACATTGAAATAGAAGAATGAAGAAACGATATCAACAAGGCTTTAACAGATTAGATGCATCACTGAATTGATGTTGTGCAGGTCTATTTAGACCACTTCAACCTTTAGCATTTTATATGAAAAATATCTAAAGAAGAATGTAAGGGTATCCATAAACTAAAGAGTTGTGAATTTTCTGCCTATCACTAATTAATCATAATAACAACGGAAATAGCATTGTTACGAGTCGTAAGGGTGAGTGGAAGTTCGGCCGCGGTGCAGAGGATTGGTATTAATGTGAGTTTTGTTAGTAGCAAATCCGTGTATGGTTAACAGGGGAAGCTGAGAGATGATTGGTGTGAACAAACCTGTGTATGAGTACGGGGAGCTGTAGGAAAAGACATGTGGACAAATCCCTAGATGGTTAACATAGGGAACTACAGGGAACTATAGGAATGTTAGTTAACTCGTAATTTATTGTTTATAACAATGCACCCCGTACGGTAAGGATGTACTGGTTGTAGGTTCAAGTTGGGTCGAATCTACGATGTTGACTTTTGGTTAGATTGAAATAACTCGTGATTTGAATATAAATACAAAGATATATATTTTTACAAAAAATGAGTCTTGTACAGATACTTTAAGTGTATGTGAATGCGTCACGTAGATTAAGACCCTTTTAGTTTTAACGAACCGAGGAATACGAGGGTCTCAAAAATACAATTAAAATGCCTAACAGTGACTATATGTACAATACGGTTAATAACGTAATGGTTCCATAGGAACTTGAACCCAATCTTGCAAAAAATAATGGACAGAGTAATAGTGTAGCTATCTAGTTAAACTCTAAATAAGACCACAGGGCCTGATCTCTAGCCCTTTATACATCCAAAAATTGTATATTAAAAGTGGTGGGGACACAGCTGTTACCTAACCTGGTCAAAGAGGTCATGTAGGCGACGCATACGTAACAGCATCAATTAAAAACTAACGAAATTAAAAACTAATCGAGCAAGAGGTAATTGACAACAATGAGAGATAGATTTTAACATTAAAATCTTGTGAGATTTAATGCAAAGCATTAAAATATTGTAATATAACACGATTTTCTCTCATATTTTTGTAAAACTAATAGGTATGTTTAACATAATCAATTATCACTAAAATTAATTATAAGTGTCAAGATATAATTTATTATTAAAAAATTTATCTACTGAATTTCTATAGAACGAAGCAGTAACTATGCTTACAGACATTCAGTGTGTATATCACGGTTTATCCGCAGGCATCTGAAACCAGCTTTATGATTGCAAGGTCAACTAAGATGGGAAGTATCTTCATTGAGTAAAATCTTGTTCGTTATTCTTAATTATTCGATTTGGTTAACCTTTAAATAATAAGGTACCTTATGTACTCAACAAACAAACTATCTACAATAAACTCCTAGAATTAGTTCCCCTCATGGCCTCAAAAACTCTTTTTCTTCTTTAACCCTTACTATATCGAGGAGTAACTCGGAGTGCAAATATACAGCTCCCAAAATTGCGATTCAAAAAATAAAAACAAATAGGTACATAATAAAATCAAAAATTTGGAAATTAAACTTTCTAATATTCGGAAATTTGAAGAGTTGGGAATTCAAAAATTTAATTGTGTTAAGGAAACAGTACTGGGGTCCCTGAATGATCCCACCTTAGTGTTCAAACATTTAATTGATGGACGGGACAATTAATTCCTTTTTGATCTTCTTCACCAATAATGTTTGTTTACCAAAGAATAAAATACTTCAAAACACATAAGCTGATCATTAATAGATGAAGTAGAAACGCAGAATGTATGCATGTTTTGCTGCAAATGAAATATCAATTGTATAAAGATAATATCCTCAGTACGAGGCACACAGCAGAGGATTAGGATAGAGAGAACACCTTGTGTACTCGCCATCGAGTGAGTAGAGCGACGAGCCTCCCTATCCTGAAGGAAGCACAGCCAAGGATTCCTCCACCAACGCGATCGTTTCGGACGTCTGCTCACTTTGGAACCATTACAGCTGCAAGTGCTACCAGAGTGCGTCGATGGCCTGGAAATCCATCGGGCGCGAAGACGAGGTAGTTTCTGGCTCCTGATTGCCCTTGACACTTCGGTACGGACTTCACCGTTTAAGAAACAGTATAGAACGGCTACAAAAAAGCCCTGCAGATGAAAGAACAAACAGTTCACTTATTTGGATAGAATGGACGATAGACATTAGGTGAATAAAGTATAGGTATATATGTGTAGGTATCTTGGTGGAATTAGTTGAGTGAAGAAACCAGGTGGATGGGAAATATGACAAATGATAAATTACCAAAAGAAATTAAGACTTAGAATTGTTATTTGGCAGCTAGAAGTTTTCAAAATAGTGTCTAAAAATAGATTTAAAATTTTGCCTAACTTTAAAAATGTGCCAATATATTCCCCAACAGTTACTTAAATAATAAAATGCGTAATTGATCTATTTTTTAAGAGTTACGTACCTGAAAAGATGCAAAAAATTGATCACAAAATAGCCAAACAACTTCCACAGTCTCGTTTATGCCAATGATGTAAGACATGCCTAAGAAAAGCGTGTAATGGACGCCAAACAATGGTACCAGGACTAGAGTACTCTTTGCCCACCTCCTAGAAACGTAAGAAGTTTTCGATGGTTTAATGTTAATCCTCTTTGGTCTAAGGTTAATTCTGAAGTAGTATTATCGCAGGATTATTGCGGATTAAACTCACTTATATCTCTGCGTTTCTTCCGAAACCGTCGACTTCAGTTTCAGTAACAGTACTCTGACTATGTTGATGAAGAGGACAAAATTGATCTGCGAAATTTAAAATCTAAATTTTCAATGTGCTAAAGAAATTGTTATCAGAATACATGTAAATATTGACAATAAGTTACTTGAAGTAATTGTGAGATTTTATGAAATAAAATTTAATATAAAATATTTTTAATTATACTTTAATTTATGTAATGCAACATCGATATTTATCTAACTGTAAAACATAACTGTTTTACTTATTTGTTATGTGTCGTTATTACCAATTTGTAGTTATTAATATTAAAAAATGATCGATTTTTAGAATTGAAGAGTTATAAGACATGAATATTTCAAAACTTTTTCAAAGAGGTACAATTTATTTCGGAAAAGCAGAAGGAAACGTAGATGTATAGCGCTTTATTCTCCGCACTCTATTTACCTACTATAAATTTCACCATCTACGTACATGCATAGTGGATTTAAATCTAAATAAAATTGTTTTTATGTAAAGTGTCTGTTTTTTCAATAATCCTTATTGAAAATTTGTATTCACATAATTCGTAGGTTTTTAAATTAATTTTTATTATTATCCATAATCATATGAGTATAATAGATTTTCGATTAACTGCATCTCAGTTATGTAGGTGCAGTCTCTACACTACTCTACAGGATTACAGTTATTCGCTGTAATGTTGATAAGACTACAATAGGATTACGATTTAACAATAGTCTATGAAAAATAATAAAATTAAACATCAGAAACGTACTTTAAATTTGAGTCTTGTGCTAATTGTAAGTCAATTAGTCGAGGTTCTACTGCATATGACATGACATGATATAATTTGAAATACGCGCATATTTTTCAGAGATCATTATAACTCTTTTAACAAATTAAACTAATTGTAAGTCATACAATATACTATATAGTTATGTATACTTTGATTGAATAGTAGGTAATTATTGTCTTACTAGAATGGATAGCATTGTAGGCACTTTGATAAGAAGAAAGAGGTAGGAATTTTCGTTAGTGGTCCAGCAGTATTTGTTTTCAAGCGTTACTCTTACTACAATCCAGCAAGATACAAATATGGCTGGCAAACCTGAAAACCAAAATCAATAAATTATATTTTTACATGAAGTATTCCATGTATCTTATCTATTTTCATATCTCCATTGATTTTTACAACATAAATACAATAAGTTTCAATTGTATAAAAATAAAGATTGTATAATATATAAACATAGAATTTTTTAATCTTTTATGCTTACTTTCAAATGTCATAGTTTTTGCTCAATTATAGGTAACCATCTAAATTTAATAAGAAAACAGTTTCACTATACAAAGGAATTTAATAATTTTGCAAATCCAAACAGGATAACTTTAAAAGAAAAATCGTTAGTTTTATAGAATTGAACAGGGTTTTTTCATTCCACCTTTTTCTACAAACAAAAGTGAAGGGATACGGAAGTGATCTAAATATAAATAAAGTACTTTGGGCAATTACTTACAAAGCCTTTCTCTTCACCAATCTCAGGAATTTCGAAATATGTTGTCAAGGTCAACGTTCTGAATAATTTTATCCTATACATACATATAACTGCAGTTTGGCTTTAGTTCTAAAAAAATTTATAAAAATATATATTTGCAGTACATATTATGTAATGTATTTTTTTAAAGCTCAAGGTAGTTTTGGGTCACTATTCTGTATCATTGTTGAAAATCCTATAACTGCTTGAATGACGATGAGTGTCAAGACCTAGTTGTAAACCACAGAATGAATTTCGTTGATCTGCTCAGTGTATGTACATTGTACATACTCAAAGTACATGCTCAAAGTATAGAACGTGTTCGGTTTGAAATTAGAACCAGTTATATAACATTAACTTTATGCCGGGTACAGAGGGTATATCAGAAATATCTGAGATATTTGCACAAAACTATTGCTACTGCTACATTGTATTCTGTTTATGCGTGCACTTACGAAACACATTACTTGCTTTTGGGGAAGTTTAAAATTTCGCAGAGTGGGCGGGGGATGGGCTTTGCCACTTCCCCTGCACCTCTGCCCCATAGAAAAGCCTCACCCACACCAACTTTGATCCGTCTTTCTTTTCCTGTTAGGAAAATATTGACATGCACGAAGACATTATGGAACATATGGAACGAACATTTCGTTGAAATCCAACATTGAAATTGGCCAAGCTTAATCTTTTAGTTTACCCGTTATATAAACTGCCTGTCGGCTACTGCAACGTGTTTGTACAGAAACAATAGATAAGTGGTGGCATCGGGTTTACGTATACGCTGTCGTGGCCGTGCACGTATAGGTAAAAGCCACTGCAGTAGTAATAATAGTTTTTTGTAAATATCTCGAAAGTTAAAATCGTCCGCAAATTTTTTCAAATGAAAAAGTTATTCAAAATAATGCTCTTTATGAGATATTAAAAAATCGGAACAGGTAATAACCCAGGCAAGTACTGGATTAGTGTTTTATCCAATATCATATAACATATAATTAGAATTTTTTCGTTGTACATAGAACATACCCTGGAAAAGTCTCTCTGTTTTTTATGCACTCTGGATAGCAGAATTCTTGTTTTGTTGGAATATTTTTAATATTACGGTCAAAACGCTTCCAGCTAATACTATTATATACTATCATGTTTTATATGATGTGTAATAATTTTTTTGAAACTAACTCAACCTTACAATAATGCAACACATAGTACTGAACCTTTTGTTGCATACAGATACATATTTTGAAAACTAAAGCCAAGCGATGGTTATATGTACAAGTGAAACTCAGAATGGTAAACTTGACCACATATTTCAAGATCATTGAAAACCATACTTAAAGGTGATTTCTTTGTAAATAATTAACACACTTTATACATAGAGTAGCGCATACTTAAATTCTAACAAAGTTGTTTCATGTAAATTTCAATAACCCAGTTTCATTGCGCATTATCTCGAGGGTCATTGTAACACAAATCTATTCAAATCTACTATATTTGAACCCGAACTTCTTCCTAGAACAATACTTGATCTGTTCCATGAGAATTAAAATGTAAACCTTCAATTTTATTGGAATTTAAGCGTGTACTACTGTAATACAGAAAATAATTCTTGGAAATAGTTTTAAGCGTAGCTCACCCCATCCAAGGCACACGTAACCAACAATACTAGAATTCACATCAGTAAACAGTGCCAAGAACACCAAGTTGTGTAAATAAAGACCCTCCATGAGAATCCAAAAGTAATTTGCAAGGATGAAGTACTGCCATAAACTGGTGAATGCTTTACAAAGCCAACTGCTCTCCTTCTCGTCCACAAGCCAATATGTTTTCCCGTTTTTGATCATCACGTCCGAAGCGAGAGCAATCCCAGAAACGAATACGATGTCCTTCATGAGGGCCATGAAAGCCCTGAGCATGAACGAGGCGAACAGATGCATGTGGAGCATGTTCCTCGGGCACCTCAATTTCCTACGTCCAATTCGGGATAAACTTGGAGTAGTGATCCGAGGTTTTAGCGTTTAGATATCAATGCTGTAGTGAGTTAACACATTTATCGAGGAAAATAGGATAAGATATTTAGACGGATAAATTGGAAACTTGGGTAAAGGATTTGAGCATTAAAAAGTCCGAAAAATGAGTATTTCGTTTGTTAAGTAAATAAACATTAAGAATGTTAGATATTCTAATGCTGCACTACTTAGATATTTACTACGCTATGATATTTATCTAAGAATTTAGATATTTGAGTTTTAAATCTTAATGCGTGATATTTAAAGACATGTATAATATGCACGCTTTAATAATAATGTTTCGAAAAATCAAAATAGCAAATTTGTGATAAGACAAAATCCAATACAATTTAGATACGCAGTAACTGCAACACGAAAAATGAATTAATTATTTCTAGGTGTACGTAAACTGTATAATCCTTTTGAAATATTGTATATTTGAGTACCATTTTGACAATGTGAGTGTTTACGTAAGGTATAACATTTCCTTGTTATAAGTCTGTGACTATATTTTCTATTTTTTTGACTTATATAGAGCAAATGAGTTTTATTTGGATAAACTATAAAAAAAGTAATGGTGACGGCTACTAGAGGTAAAAGTAGACCTCTGAATCGGTGGACATTTGAAAAAATGTTCCCGCAAAATTGTTTATAAGAATGAAAAAAATTGTTAAACTTTTTTGTATAAATGTGTTCTGTATATCGAATAGAAAAAATCTAAAAGGAACCATGGTCCGGAAATGTACCATTTAGGTGCTATAAAATTTTTAACATATACGCAGGAATGAAGCACGTACGCACGCATATTCGTTTCTCTGATCCTTTAATATCTTTTAACATCTAATCCTTTTTTTTACACGGTACAGCTGAAATGCGTTAACCTTTGGCCATTGAATGTGTGGTTACAAATGCTCTTTATTAGCAGTATTATTAAAGAGAATGTAATTAATGATATATTTACTAATAAATACTTACTTAAGAATTTTTTAAATTTCTGAAGCTTAAAATTATTTTTACGAATTGTCTTATTGAACAATTGTTATTTTGCATTCATGTTCTA
The DNA here is from genome assembly GCF_051401765.1 of Calliopsis andreniformis. NCBI lineage: Eukaryota > Metazoa > Arthropoda > Insecta > Hymenoptera > Andrenidae > Calliopsis > Calliopsis andreniformis. Next base: position 3,111,014 of record NC_135067.1, on the reverse strand, counting down.
AGTGTAATTTTCAGTGTAATTACAATCTTTAATTCTTCCATATTATTCTTAGCAATTTCAAATAAACAAATATTAATTATATACGTATATTATATACCATATGTAATACATATTATTCTCTTCAAATCCTATCCAATAACAAAGATAATTAATTAACTCTCGTGTTTTAAACGAAGTAGGTAATATTTTATTTATAAACTACTATGTATATCCTTACATCTAAACAATTATTTTAATGAATTATATTAGTAATTATAGTAAACAATTGCTAGAGTAGGTTATTTTAGTAAAAAATACTCGATTTCCTAAAACTAGTTACTTGTGGCACTCGTTTCTGAGCAACTGTACGGATAAGATCTGTGTTGGTAAGTAGTGTTTACGTGATCGAGACAGTATGCTTTGGTCGCTGCCAACGCTATAGGTGCCTATAACCTCAGAGCGGTCTCAAACTTTGTGAACAATTAATCCTTGCTTGAATTGTCTAAGCATCCGTAAGCCTTTCGTTAGTTTGGTTATGTTTAGTCGCTACCCTTGAGAAAATACTCTTCAGGAGCAGTCTTAACCCCTTCGTTTATTTCAACGAGTCTGACTCATGCACTGTTTACAATATCTTCGCTGCCGATTACGCGATAATGCCTGATGAGGATTTTTCGCAGTAACTGATCACGCATCTTCACGTGATAGGTGTATGTTCACCTAATAAAAGTCCTATTCCTGGCAGTTTGGAGATGGTCACCCGTTTCAGATTGTCAGCGAAGATAATTACATTATGAAAGAAAATTGTAGATGAAGGGATTAATATTTGTCAGACTAGGAACAGCTTTTAGCGCTTTTTAACAGGTGATTCATCTGCTTACAGCTAATGTGAATTATAACATTAGAGGAGCATCAATTATTTTTTCTTTTTTTTTTTATTGACAAACTGAAAAAGCTTTAGATCGACTCCAATCCATGTCATACAAAAATGTGCATCAAAACTTTCATTTACTTAAGCACTTATATTAGTTATCATATAATCACATTTATATCTATATCCTCATACTATGTTTATCATAAAATTCATGAATTATTTTTAATGTTTCAATCTTAGGAGGAGTATCAATTATATTTGCTAGAACAGTCGCTACCTCTAAGGGTGTGATCTCAATCTAACAGGAACAGGGCTCAGTACATCAGCTGCTTCCAAGATGTCGCTCATACTGCATTCGTTTAAAGTCGTCGCAGTGCACCTGTCATAAAGGTTTCGCTAACCTGAATCTATAAAGGAGCATCGAATATTCTCGATCTTTGGAAAATGGTCGCGACCTCTAAAGTAGCGGTCTCGATCTCACTAGACAAGTACCTCAAATCTTCGTGCTTCCACAACCGGATGTCAGAGAGAAGTGTGTCTCCTGCTGCTGTTGCAGCTCCTTATATATCCACCAGTTGGAGTTCGCGCATGCGCAGTGACTTATTACTAATGGCGCACTTATTCTAACAGTGACTGTTTTAGATGAAAAACGTAGAAAATACGTTATACTTATATTAAAACACAACAACGAAACAACCAAATTAAAGTCCAAACTAATTTCCCAGAGAATTACATAAGAGTAGTCACGGCCTTAAAAGCAAAAAATGCCAATTACCATACGTACTAATTTAAAAATGATAGAAGTTACAAAGTGGTACTAAGAAGAATGCACTAAAAAACATACCAAGAGGATATTATAATCGAACTAGAGCAAAAGAACTTCAAAGTACGTTCTGTAAACAACATAATCATATATACTGCAATTCTTGCTATGCACAAAAACTTTGAAATTGTTTAATCAATGCTCGAAAAAAGTCTCTCTACAGTAAAACGATTCTCCAGTAAATGGGAGATTAAAATCAATGAGTAAAAATCCAAACATATATTTTTTACGATAAAAAAACAAACAGCTCCCAATGTCTCAATAAATAAAAACGTCATACCGCAAACTAATATTGTTAAATACTTAGGAATCCACTTGGACACTCACTTGCAAACACCATGTACGGAAAAAAATTAGAAGAAATTAAATCAATCAGAAGAAACAAGGAATATGTAACGGGTAGGAATTACAAATTAGTGTTGAAAATAAGCTACTAATTTACAAAATAATCATGAAGCAAATATGGACCTATGGCATTGAGCTATGGAACATGGCAGCTAACTGTGACATCAAAAAATTAGAGACCCTATAATCAATTATACTACAAATAGTAATAAACGCACCACGGTACATAAGAAACGAGGATCTAAGAACACACCTTGAAATCGAACCAACAGAAGAAGTAATTGTACGACATGCTAAAAATTACAAATTGAGACGGACTAGTCATCCTAACACATTAGTCAACAACCTTTACACTCAACCTATCTTGAGAAGATTAATCAAAAAGTATCCCATAAATCTAACGTGCTAACTAATGGTACGGACCACTGGGAAAATACCTATGTGCCACTAACAAACAATCAATACTAATAAAATTTGCCGAATGTTGTAAAACAAATTGCAAATTATAAGAAGGGAATAATTTAAAAGAAAAGTCATTTGTGGGTTAACACATCACTGCAAAACACGCCAATTATTAGTGCAAATTCAGACTGTATGAATATGCACAATATTATTATATATTGTTATATATTATTGTATATTGTTACATATTGTTTTATATTATTACATATTGTTATATATTGTTATGGATGCACATAATATATACTTAATTAATCCATTTTTAACTATTAAAAAATACTGAAACTACTACATAGTGATAAATATAATATCTTCTTTTCACTTTTCTTTTCTACCTTATTCTCAATTAGTGATATAACATGTTTAAGAATCATTAGCGTTTGTTCCTTGCACGAAACGATAAGGAGCATTTGTAACCACACATTTACTGGCTGAAAGTTAATGCATTTTAGCTGTTGCGTGCATCAATATATTCACGATCATTTCGTCTTCGCTGTTTTAAAGGATCAGAAAAACGAATATGCGTGAATGTGTGTGTGCGTCGGGGGCAAGAGATGCGTAGTAAGGAATTAGCGAAACGTTTGTCTCTTTTATGCACAGCATCGTGCTGATATAGAATGATGCAATAATGTTGACACATAGAACACATTTATGCAAAAAAATTAACAATTTTTTTCATGGCTATATTTGCAGCAACTTTTTTTTCAAATGGTCCTAGAAGTTGTGACCATTACTTTTACAGCCTATACATACTGTTCAGAGATGAGACGACGGTTAGTGAGACGGTGTAGAGTCAGTAGGGGTACTTCGCAGAAAGCACATGGCCCTGTCCGTATCGCTTTGCTTACAAGTTGTGGGGTCAATTGTTTGAAAGTTTGCAAATTCAATTTTTTTTCTTACATATTTTCATAAACTAACATTTTGAAAATATTTTAGGATAGGTCCTGTAAAAAATTCAAGCAATTAGCGAAGGAATAGAGTTTTGAACAGAACGATACTGATAGCCACGCAGCTTGTCGAAAGTATTTAAGCACGTTTTTTCGAAACTACATTTTTCTATACGGTGACCCTGATAATTCAATTTATGTTCGACAAATTGATTTCCGATTTTGTATACAATTCTGTTGTAAGATATCGTATCTGGTAATGAATACTTTTTTCTGCATGATTCCTCGTTTTTTAATGATAACGAAAGAATGATGACTTTTGATTATTTCTCCCGAAATAACAGAACTTTTTCTGAAGCATGTTAGTTGATTTCTCAGACTTTTGAAAATCCTCTTGCTCGAATATGTATACTTTGTAGAAAAAAGTTAGCTGTTGTCAGTTGCTAGTGAGGAAGTTGTCTTATGTTTTGTTTGTCCATTTTTCGGTGAAAATAACTTACAATTGGAATTCAAAATACTAATGTATTTTGAAAAAAGTCATTATTTTAAGTTAGATAGCAATTTATAAATAAGAAAACTGAAAAAATCTTCTATTTATAATAAATAGATTATTAAATAACAGAATAAAAATGAAAGCATGCCTCATTGTTACACTATAAAAATATTCGGACATTTTTTAAACATACGATAAAAATTGAAAATAATAATTTTTAATCAAAATTAAGGTAACAATTTTTTATAAAAATTGTTTTGATGCCCTTTTTATTTAATAATGTGTTTTAAGCAGTTCTGAATATTAACAATTTACTTTAATGTCAACCTTTAATGATAAATATGAAGCAAGTGATCCGTAAAACATTACAACCATTTTCAAAAGATGCACGTTGATTATTTCTACCAGAAGTACTTTCAGAAGATATGAAGATGAAGATAAAGATGTAGATGATGATGGAGATGATTAAAAAATTGCAATTGGTGTAACACTTCTTGTATGTATTGAAGAAAGGAAAAAATGGTCAGAAAGTTGGCTGATTACCAAAAATACATCCTCTCCTGTATCTACGGCTATTAAAAGAGTTTTGGCAAAACGAACCCAAAGACTTCTTTAATTATTCACGCATGGATGAAGAAAGCTTTGATTTTATTTTAAAAGTAGTTTAACTGTACATTAAGAAGAATTAAATAAATTTGTTAAGAACAGTTTTTCTAATATCGTTCCTGAGCTGTTCTCGAGTGCATGGCCAGCCACCGAATTATCGAAACACTCATAGTCAGAGGCGTAAAGAACCTGAACCCCTGATATTTTTACGAAATCACTATATTTCTGAAAGGCAGTATATTTCAAAGATAGTTCCATAGTACATGAAACCTTTAGCGATGAATCCTTAAGCTCAAAATCCGTTGGCAACCTAAGCTGAACTATGTTATGCCATGTTGTGTTTAAAAAATTTGTTTCAATATAATATACACGGAAGCGTTTCCATGAAAAGGTAAAGGAAGCGACGCTATGTCTTTTTCGGAAGTTACGTTATTACGTTTGACGTAGCACAAGATTATCTCGTGAGCAATTTTTCAGAAACAAACAAGGCATAGCTTAGCTGCAGAAGGAAACAAAGCACAGGATACCTTAGATTTTAGTGGAAACGATTCCGTACGTACATTGTACCAATGCAAATATATTGAAAGTTAACATGGCATAACTTAGCTTAGCTTTGTGGTGGATTTCCGGCTTTAGCCTTGAAGTTATATACGCACACTCAACTGCGATAACAGAATCCATTGTGTATCCGAATTAAGGAAAGGGGAACTATAGGAAGGATATTATGTTAAACTTAATAAAAACCACATTCCTTTGACTAGCCGCTACATCTCTGCACAGTATTTATTGCATTATCAACCCTCTGCAGGCAAGTTGCATAAAAATGAAGCATTGTACATTTCTCAAATTTTCTTTCGAATTTGTACTTTTTATTTTAAATATTTCACTTAAAAGGCAGTTATATAATCTAGCAAAGAGTGCGAGAAGTATTCCAACATTTTTTAAAAGTCTAGTAAAGAGAAAAAGTTGCGATTGGACGTAAATAAAGCAATTTATCTAGAATATGTAAATAATTATGTTTGTCTACGGAGGGTTAATAAAACTAAAGTTAAAGTTACTAGCAATTAAAGTTACTAACTTGTGAGTTGTCGTTATCAATGTGTTCCTGGTTCTAAACTCATTAACCTCATTCCAGGGATAAGATTGTACTTGTAAAACACTAAGCTTAGATACTTGGTACGTAACAAGTTCAAATTTGAAAGTGTAAATAGTGTCAGCATAGAACTTCTAACATAATTACGATTCTTTATTTAGAAAAGAAACTTATTTAGATAATCACTATTTTTAATAACCGAAGTTCTATTGTATTAGGATATTTGGGACACTGAGGGCATGGAATCATGGTAATTAAGCTAATACTTACTTGATCACCGCCAAAATAAAGAAGGCAATCACCAATGTGAAAAAGGAAACGGTGTACCCGACTTTCGAAATTGTCTTCACTATTGGAATGAATTTCTGTAACACAATTATTGAACGAGTTTCTATAGTACAGTTACTTATAATCACATTCATCACTCTATCCAGGGGAATTGTATATATAATTAATTGTATTATGCATAAAAATTCAGTGGAGAATCAAAGTTGTAACCTTATCGATAAAAAGGAAGAGGAAAAACTATGTTTGCATTTTGTAATTCACGATTCATAGTGAACTTATAAACTCTATTGCGAAGGCACAAATGGAATTAAGTATTTTACTTGAAATCAACGAAAACGTCGCGAATGATTAAAAACGGAGATTCAAAGGCATGAAAAAGAAATAAAAGCGTCAGACAATTGTCTAGTCGTTGTCTGCAGGCGTTCGTCTTCTTCTTAAAAACGCTTGACGTCATTGACATAATTCTCATCGATTTCCACTACCCGTAATAGTTTCAGATTCCTCGGGGAGTTGCTGCATTTTCTGTAATTTCCTCTAAGGAATACTTCCTCCTTTGCTAACAAGTTTCTTCCTATGTAGAATTGAAAATACTCAACTGATACACAACTATTAACAATGAAACTTCTGGCACCATTGTGGAACATCGGTGACTTGTCGTTTTAATTACTTTTTCTTCATCAATTATTTAGAGTATCTTATTTCCATAATTCTAGTTAATACTTGTACGTTTAAACAAAATTATGCTTTTATTCTTTTACATTTCTCATTTGAATTTCAACGTTCTTTACGTTTAATGTTTAATTTTTTGGAAATATGAATACGTCAACTTTTAATATTCTACATTCTAAATGGTTAAAAATATTAGAATTTAAAATTATGAATTTTCAAAAAGTCACTAGATCTAAAGAAATTGTTAATTCTTGAACTTCTTTAAGCGGGGATAACCGTTTAAATCGCCGCCGTAGAATACATGCACTATCTTCATTTTATTACAGTCCCACGGCTTGATGTATTTTTTTCTTTTTTACTTTATATTGACTATTTGAAAAATTTTAAATTACTTCGAAAGAAGTTCAGATCAGAAAATATATTTTCGAAAGTTATACGAGTTTTACTGAAGCGCCTTTATTTGGTCGATGGCTCTGAAAATACCGATACATCATATCTAAAATGAAACAGTGTTGTATTGAACATATTAATAGCTATCTGATATCTAAAGAAATTTTCTAATCTATAAAAAACCAAGGAATAGTAGTATGCTAAAAAAATTCAGATACTTTGGCAGAACCAATGTTTTTTGTGTATAAGTAAAAAACGAAGGAGCATATCGAAAAAAGGTTTCGCTCCCAGATGAGGAATTTTACGACGAACTTGTATACAAAATTAGAAGTTGATTTGTGAAACATAGCTTGTATTATCAGGGCTATTATATTGAAAAATGTAGTCTCGAGAAGCGTGCGTTTAAACTCTTTCGGCAAGCTGCGAGGCTATCTACTACGTTCTGTTTAAAACTCTATAACTTCGTTAATCCTTCAAATTTTTGTACAGCACATGTCTTAAAATATTCTTAAAGTGTCAGTCTATGAAAATATATAGGAAAAGAAAATTCATTTTTAAAACTTTCAAACGGTTATCCCCCCCTAAACTTAAATCTTAAAATCTTTAAATTATATATACATATATAGTTTCATAGTTTCTATATCTACTTCTGATACTGGATTTCCCAATGTTTATATGCTACAGAATTTATAAATTTATAATTCTATAAATCTATAAATATACAACGACTGAAGTTGGTAAATTTATATTTTCAAAATTTGTAATCTTACAAAATCTGAAAATTTATAATGTGCAAAAGGAGAATATTAAAGAAATACACCTATTTGGCTCTACCTCGAAATAAATTATTTGTGTAGGATCTATAACCGTTTCTTCCTCCTAAAGAACAAAAAATGTTTGTATCAGTTTCCTAGAAAACGATGGAAAAATTGTCAGAAATAAGTATAAATAATTAAATGTGCTAGTGCTCGAACTTATCTAACATTATATCTTATACAAAAGTATATGGAGAAATGAGTGTTGTCACAAATGTTATCAACGTCGCAACCTTAGATTGAATTAATAGTGAATATAGAAAATAATAAAATTCAGGCGATAATTCTACACAAAATAGTTACAACAATTATACAACGTATAATGGTACAAATTTGAATTTAGAAAAAATAAGTGCATTTATTCATTCGATAAAAAATGTCTCGAAAGAGGGGATGGTGAACTCAATTTTCGAACATAATTGATATTTTTCAAATATTTGTTATACAGATGTATAGATCTCCTAAAACAGTATAACTTTTATTTCCATTTTTTTATATTTCTTATCGTTCATGAATTACAAGCACCTAAACAGAAGGAGTGACTTGGACAAAAGGGTTGATTTCTCTTATAAAGTAAAAAAAAAAGAAATTACGACTAAATTCTTAAATTGATTTAATAAACATTTATGCAGAATTTCATCAAAATTGGCGTATATCAGTAACCGGGGTTTCCTTTAACATATTCGCTGCCACTGTTGAAGCATTATTGGCATAGCAATCATGTGATGTTCTTTGCGCCAGGCGTCAACTACCGTCAGAAAAATGTTAGTAATGTGCCGTATCTCACCAATTCCTACCTTTAAAAGACCAACTGTTACTCTGTCGATGCCTGGCACAAGGAACATTACATGCTACGTCGATAATGCCTCGACAGTGGCAGCCAACGTGTTAAGTACTGTTCAATTCTATTTATAAGGGTATGTGCAGAATAAGATGAAGGTATGACAGACGTATCGTCTGTGAACATCGCAAGAGTATAGCCGTCACGTTCTGATATGTCATTGACATAGACGTGGAAGAGGATTGGACTCAGGATTAATCCCTGGGAGATGCTTGCAATAATGGAGTATTTGGAGGAGGTGTATTTACTGATGGTGACAAAGATGAGTCTATCACTAAGGTAAAATTTGACTAGTTTAATGAAAGATTTCGGAAGACCTATACTGTTAAATTTAACCCTCACTCAGCGAACTGATTCGACTATGCGCGCGCCGAGCAGTGTCAGTTTAGTCTTCGCACGGCTGGGTAAAGGTTAAAGAGCAAAGCGTTGACCATTCATCTTTTGACATTAACTTCATGCGTTATCAATTATGAAACTCTCAGTAGCTGATTAGTGTAGATTCCTGTACGAAAACTAAACTGTTGGTTGTTGAGTGTCCTTCTTCTTTAGGAAGGAAAAGAGTTAAAAAAAGAGATTACTTCCGAACAGTTTGTCTATGAAAGGTAGTAGACTAATTGGTAAGTAGCTATCGACTTTGTTTTTTAGTTTACTAGATGCGGAGACGAGGGCATTTTGAGTTATTGCACGAAGATTCGATTCACAGAAGATATTTTTTGGAGAATTATAAACCACACCAATATATGTACAAGGTGAATCACGCAATTGGATCCAATTATATCTCAAATTTGGTGACAGAAAAAAACTGTAATGGGTAAGGTTGCGTGGTATTATAGTATGATAGTGCCCATTGTTCTACGGTTTCATTGTTTTCATAAGTTCAACTATGCACCTGAAGAATGCAAATGCACTTTTTTTAAATGGAATCATCTATTTTTTCCCAATATCGAATTCTCAGGTCATTGTGCGTAAAAAAGTATTAGGGTGTCATGTTAAAGAAATCGATATTTCATGAGATATTTCACATTGTTTCGTAACTCATTTATTTACCGTATAAAAAATGTTCGAACTTTCCACCTCCACATTGTAAGCACTTCATACATCGTTTCTTACTATTTTTCATAACTGAATTACTGTGGTCACCATTTGGATAATGTAATTTAATTCGTTTTTTCAAGTCTTTCGTGGAAGCTAATGATTGCGAATGCACCGTATATTAGAGTTACCTCAAGATAAAAAGTCCTATTCGGAACCAAATTTGAAAATTGTCATTTGCATCCTGCGGAGGCCGCAAACCAACTCTGAATAAAGCCCTGTCACTGAATTAAGGGAGGGGGTATGGTGGGAAAGGGAGCAGCCAATAAAGGAGCCCTTGGAGGAAGCTTCTATCAATATTTCTTCAGCGAGGAACACCTAGAGAAGTTAGTAGTATGACTATCGAAGTAGTTTGCGCACTTGGTCGGAAGATCCGAAGTTTTACTGCTGTGGTTACTCAAATGGGAGTCTACACACTTTACCTATTTAAGAGTCTGATTGCAGTTAGCCGATGAATGCTCAAAGATTTGACAATGGAAATACTGATTGTATATATGGGCGCTATGAGAGAAACTTTCCCAGTAGACGCAGATATAAAATAAGTGGCTAATCTGACACATTGTGTTAAATTTAGTGCCGTTTGGAAAAGTGTCGTTACATCATTTGCGAGAAGAGGATTTAGAAGTTTGGCTGCATTCTTCACCTTCTGCAGCAACTACTCTAAAGACAATCTGTACTCAAAGCAACGGAACTGAACCGTTGTCGAATGGTCCATCAGGCTCGAATAGCGCGGTAAAGGAGTAGAAAGAAAGACAGGGAGGACTAGAAAAAGAGTGAGTCCATGATAATAGAATCACTCCTTTTCAAAGCTATTATATATCCATAAGTAAGGAAGAATTTAAATGGTCAATTTTGCAATTCAAGTAGGAAAATTTCGAACATCAAAATTCCAATTCATGCATAGTTTGTACTTAGATATACAGTTTTTATAAATAAGAATAAAAAAAAATTTATAACACTTGACTGGAAAGATGAACATAAATAATGTTTCTCTAAATATATTATTTAAACAACTGGATTTTTTATAAAACAGTTTGCACAGCTTTCTCGTTAAAAAATAGTAATTTCATCAACTTACACAGCTATACTATGTCTAATAGTTTCCGAGATATTTGTCGAAACAGATTTTACAATTCCAACTTTCAGTGTGGTTTTAACACCTACAGGAACGATTGTCAATAAAAAATGTGCGTCAAATATTGTCATGAAAATTACATTGTATTTGAGTTTTATGAAAATCCGTGATTAACATTGCGGTATGTTTCCTTGCTTGTTATTAAACTTACAATCAGTATACCTACATATGCGTTTTCGGATGCAGAGTTGATAAACGTGTACTGATCACTATTTCGATATAGCAATGGTTTTATAGTAGTTCGGTTTTGCTTCATTTGATCATCAGCTGATTTACCTGCTAATTTTCTCACCAATTATGTTAAAGATGCTTCAATTAGTCAAAACACAATATTTACTGTCAGGTGAGTTCAAGGACTCACATTCACATTTGCACACATTTTTCACGATACTCCAGTCGTTTTTCGGGAAAGAGATACGAACATTTTTTGTTTCTACAAATAAGTCCAAAAGCGGCCATCTTTTAATATTTCTCTTTATATTCTGAAACTCACAGTTTTGTAGCTTCACAAATTTACAAACTTACTGACCAATAAACTGAATAAAAATTTGTTGTATCTAAAATTTATAAATATGGATCCAAAAAATACATTAGTTTAAAGTTACATTAATCAATAGTTCGGCGTTCATTTATAATGTAACAAATTTAAAATATTTTAATTAAAGGTTCTGGCAGAAGTTTTACCTAGGAATGGTATTCGGTCTCGAAACCGAACTTTTTTGTGGGTTCGGGAACTTATTTATTTTGATACCAAGTTAAATAAAAAGTACGGATAAAATACTGATAATAAGTAACTAAATTAGAACTAAAATGAATTTACGGTTTTATTTTTGCTCTCCTTAAACGCACCAAATTTATTTCAGATCTCTATATGAGATCAAAATTATTATCAGGAATGATATTCGGTCCCGAAGGACCGTTTACAACAGAAGTACCATTGAAGGATTTGTATCTATGAGGGTCTTAACTCGTTTTCAGGATCTTCTGTAACGAACACAACCTTCTTAAGCAAATGAATTCTCTACGTCAACGAACCTTTTCAATGTGTTTGTTTCACCAATACGCACGAACTATTCTTCTTTTTAGAAGATAGTGTTAACTTTAAGGCATTATTACTGCAAAATGAAAGCAGATCGGACACTATGTTATAGGATATTTTGTGATCCAATTGAGGTACCCTACCACCCTGTAGAATATTAAAACGCATGCATGTTACAGACTGTATCTAAGGAACTATATTTTATCAGTACCTTTTATTTAATTCCATATTAAATATGCAAGTTTCCGGACCCAAAAAGAATTTTGGTTTCCGGATCAAATAACATCCATTTCAAGAACATTTATAAAACTAAAATTTAATTTCCAAACCAGTTAAAAAACTGAAAAGCATTTCGGTTTTTAAAATGAGACTGCTTTGTAAAACCAGTAAATAAGGTTTTTAAAACGGCATCATAAAGAAAGACCAAATTAAATACAGTTTATTTCAAAAGGTATGCTAAATTCAAAATGAATTTCGGTTTCGGGATCAAATACCATAGCTAGGTTTATATCTGTTAAAATTGTCAGGAGTGAAAAATTAGAGTCATTACTATTTTCTGGTTATACTATTAGTTCTGGTACATTTATCAAGCTGTACAATCCATAAAAAGCCTGTTTTCTTTTCGTATTCTTTTACAAATTCAGTCTTTTTAAAATTGTATACTTGTATAAAGTCGCATATTCTACACTATATCTACATCTCACGATTCAAATTATAAATTTTTAATTTTTCAGTTTAAAAATCAAGAATCCTTATGAAAATATTACAGAATTTGAAGTCGTGTGAGATTTTTATGCAGTAAACACTCGTGTTTATTAATAGTAGTGTCTATTAGCAATAGCTTGTTCTTCTAACAATTCATTGTAACCTTTGTACAATTAGTATTCATTGTACAATTAGCATTCTCAGACATTATAACTTGCTTTTCGAATATCATCCTACCGCGTATAATCTCCTTTCCTCACTTTAAGTCTTCGTCCAAACAGCTCTAATGACTTTGCCACTTTGTCCCCTCTTGAATGGTTTCAAGTAGGGTACATACACCGTTAAATTTAATAGTCTACATAAGTATTTACCTTAGTCAGAGTATCGTTATTCTCTTGGCCACCGGGCAGTTCCATCAGAAGAGTTACTAATGGATCCCTGTAACACTGACTATAGTTGCTCCAATAGCTGTTGGTGACATTATTCACGAACCACTGGCCATCCAGCATGCACTGTCTGGATGCGTTTGCCTAAACAATCCAGTTGTATTGTTTAAATTGTGTAGGTAATTACGAGCAACAATATTGCACAATCGGAGGGAATCTAAGCAGATTGTAACATTTTGACCAGAAATTATAAAAACTGTGTAATTGTAGTGTTTGTGAAATCAAGCAATCGTATGGAATTTCAAGTTTTTCAAACGAACTTGTTGAACTAACTGAATTATATATAAATGCATGTACGGCCAACTCAAACGATTCTGGCCGCATCAACATTTTGCATCTCTTTTCTTTTCTCTTATTCAATGGCTCCCGTGTAAGAAAGAGATAGAGAGTATCGATGCGGCCAGATTTGGCTGAGCTGGGTGTACATTAACTAATTAACTCTTCAATGACGATATTCGTATGGTACATTATACAGACTCTCATTTTTTCAGATATCACAATCAATACATATGTACACAATATAGAATGCACATGTTCCTGTTTAGGAAAATTATTCTAAATAACTGTTTCAAATATCTTGTAAAAGTAAAAGCTAGGTTGGACCATTAGTGTATCTTGTAATGTATAAACAATTTGCGCCGTATGAAGAGCAATATGTGTTACTTATATACTAAGTTAGTTAATACGATAATCACTATCATATAGATCTATTTAATATTTAAATAAACAAACGCAATCTATTAACAACTGAGAATGTAATATTTTAGCATCAGACTATCAGCACTTTAGTTTTTTAAAAATCAACAGCATAACTTTTAACTATATATCTGTATAGAAAGTACATCTATTAAGCTACAATTTACTGTATTCATTTTTAAAATTTTATCTAAAATTAAGGTTAGGTGAAATATTTTCAATTATTCGATCAAGTTATAAAATGTTACAAACGTAATATCATTTTAAAGGCCAAAAAAAGGATTCTGAGTGGTTTTGTACCTTATGTGAAGAAATCAAAGAAGAAAATATGATAAAATGCATAAAATGTTGCCCTTGGGTTCATGTACCGTATATAGAAGTAGATACGAAATTAAACAAATATTATTGCTTAGATTGTTGATTTTTACTAAGATTTTGTAAATGAGGTATGCTGAGATTTATGTAATATATTTGGTAAACTTGCTAAACAAACTTAATCATTTTTACACTTTAATCCAATGGCCCAACTTAGAAAATCAAAAGCTTATCCTAGAAAACCGGTTTCTTTGAATTGACTGATAATGAAATCAATTACATTATCTTAAAGGCATAAATAGTAACTTTTTTTCGCTATCTCTTAAATTTTCTAAATATTTTATTACCAGCCTACAGTAAAAAATATTTCACTGGTCCAAATTCGGCAATTTTTACCTCTATCGATCGCTACTAAAGCAAACAAAATGACAGGATTTTGAAGAAATGAGTTCTCACAATTTTTTTACTTTTATACTATAAAATCCTGAAAATACAAATAGTATTTAACAAAGAATTGTACCAATGACTTTGACTAATTTGATTATTTCAATACCAAAGATATGAGAAATATTGTGGACTAGAAATATAAAATTGAAAGATGATATAACTTTAGAATTACATTTCTATGTTGTGTCTTTGAGGAAAATGTGAATATTTTCTGAAAAAAATTGAGACTACAGAATGAAATTTTTGTGGTTTTTTCATTTTTATATCATGTGTTATAATATAATACAAAACTTGTTATAATAGACTCGGTCATTTAAAGAACTAGTTGTAAGTATGCAAATAAATCATATAAGTTTAGGGTTATTACTATGAAATAATTTCATAAATTAATTTTAAGTTCTTCAGTCTATTAATTTTTAGTTTTATAAACTATTTTAAATTGAATCCTGTAAATAGAGATATCCCGTGTAAGGATAATTTAAGTATAAAAATTAGTAAGTTGGCACTAGTGATAATATTTTTAATATTTGTATGATCAACATTAACAAACAGTCTTTTGCAAAAATTATTAACGCTAAAAAAGCTTTCTGAAGAAGATAAAGAAATAATTCGTATCAATTTTTTTGAAATTTTCAATAGGATGAAAAAACCACATATTTAATCCTAGACCAGAATAAAAACTGTCACAGTTGTGATAGCATGAGTATCCTATAATTGTGTCTATAAGGTTAATGGTAAAACAACACAAGTTACATTTCTAAGAAATCTGAGTTTATGTGTTGATAACAAAATGGAATTTGTTTTATTTTATTAGTAAAAGAAGATTAGATTAAAGTAACTTTTCTGTTTAGAAACAAGAATATACATATGAAACCTCCAATCCATGATACAGAACAGAATTGATGTGCAAAACCACGAACGCGAATTTCTCTAAAATACAAATATATGACATATATTAATTTGCCTTTTACACGTAGAGATATTGTATACGCTTATACAATTCAATATTAAAAATGTTAAGTAATCAAGACATTGAACAGAACGAAAATTATATCGAAATATTAGTAATTATTACCTCTATATCGAATCCAGCGATATAAGACGGACAAGGTAGAATGGCGAGGTCTCCAGGTGCCGTTGATGGCCAGCATAATATTTTATCCCAAACTTCAGGACACCATCCTGTTTTATAAAATTTTTTATCGTTTACTCGCTAAGAATATTTATTAGATTCACTTACAACTTTCTTATTCACACCATCCCGACATGCATTCTAAATTTTCATAGCACAATGTTCTGTTGATACTTCTGCATTTTAATTAATGGATTCTCATCTTTTCGAATTGACACTAGAAGTTTTCTTTTCTAAAATGTTAAAATGTTTTCTAATTTAAGTATACATATAGACGTAATACATGAAAGACACTTGTAGATGTAATTTTTAGTACACTGATATCCGTGTATTTAGAGGTAGGGAGTGTTACTCTAAAACTGGACAGCATCTAAAACCGAACATTAGCTGTATCTTTAAAAAGTGGAACGTGACAAAGCGGTCAAACTGCAAAAGTGACAGAGATGATCATGGAAAAAGTATGTATGTTTCGACTCATTCCAGTCGTACGTATAGAACTAAAGAAACCGACTGATTATTGATTATATTTATGTCTAGATATGTTTAACAACTTTCATGTTGTCTTCTAATATTTTTTTATCTCCTAATATAGTAATACATTACATTAATACATTTCTGATAAGTGTTCCATTTTACGTTACCATTTGAGCGAAACAGATATTTCAATATTTCCAGACAGTCTTATTTTCGTTCGTTAGTAAATATTTTCCTTATCAAGAAGATTCATTTTCATATAATTTAAGGTTTATTTAAGACTCCTAGTTTAGTTAACTACATTTTTTGCCTTTTAATGTCTTATTATCACAATCCAACGTTAAATGTACTATTATGTATTCATTATATATTCAACGTTTTGACTATCAGTGATTACCGACGATTATCACATATAACTTATACTTTTACCTTAATATTAACATTAATTAATTAATCCCATTGAGTTGTGATGGCGCTTAAGATATACTTCCAGGAATCATTAATTAATAAGTAGTTGGAAGAATATTCAATAGAACAAATTACAAAAATTTATGCGGATGTCGAAAACATGTAAATTTACCATTACGAAAAAGAGTGGTTATTTTGATGAAATGGACATGAAATGGTTTAAAGGAGTAATTTAAAATAAATGTAGACAAATAATTTAATAGTGGTTATTAGAATACTGTAATAAATATATGAGCTCAAACATTCATTTGTAGTACTTGTACTTTCACTTAAAGGATCCTAGAATCCTTCCTATCGAACAAGTGAACCCAACTTTTTGAAGGATAGTGTATTTTTCAAGTACACATGTATATACCTTTAACATATATACATTCATTGCTGATTTTTTACATTTTCACAGCTGAACATTGTAGGCATGTTTACCTATATTATATATTTTCAGGTCAAAACACACATAATAAAAGACACTAACAAAAGGAGCAAAAATGCTCAATTCTGGGCTTACTTTTAATTATAATTTTTCCCATGCCTCGAAACTTATTCACCACAATAACAAGAAAAATTATACGATTATTTTTTGTTGAATATCCGCTTCTTTCACCCCGAGACCATTCCTTTCCGAAGAAGTTCTGGAATCGATAAGCGTGTTTTTTTTACACTTTCATAAAGAAACTGAAAAGTCGAGTTAAAAAGAAACGAACTTCGAGGAATGCTGATTGAGTGATTTTGCAGTGAACAAACCGGAAGTAGGCCGCTCGTGTTTGGAAAAGTTGATATTACAGGTAACGTATGATAGAGGACGTAATGTCGTTTCTCAAAGCGAAGAAAGTGAATGAGAAGAACCGTGGCAGCTGACCCCAAAGAATTTGCGACAAAGTTTCCAAGGAAAGCTATTCTTCGGCTAATCGAAGATTTCATTCCAGATTCTTATTACAGCACCACGAAAAAAAAGATCTCCAAATGTTAGAAGTATTTTAAAATAAGGAATGATCCCGTGTGCATTTTTTCGATAAGGAGAAAGATTAAACAAATACAACTTTCTTGTCGATTTTTAGTAATCTAAAGAAATTATTTAAAAAATAGGGCTGAATCGGAGTAAACTAAAAGGTATGGCGGGATGATTTGAAATTACAGAATAAATACACTATAACAGTGATAGTTGAATCTTATTATCAAAACAGCTATACTTTGCCTATTAAAAGCATTCAAGAAGAATATTCTTTATTGGAATGGGATTTCATATCCGAGGTGTAACAAAGATACATTTCAATATTTTAAGTGGTGATAGGGTATCCTGATTGGATCATAAAATGTCTGAAGACAGTCTTCGAACTGTCTTCGTTATGCAGTGATAATGCTTGAAAGTTAACACGTCTATCGCACAGAATCGTTGCACACAGTCGTGCGCGTAGCGTAATATTTATTGGGAAAAACAACGAAAATATGCAATTTTTAATACATCATTTAAACAAATAGATGTTTAAAAAAAATTGTATACATAGTTGCGTTTGTCGTTCAAAAATATGCAGCTACCGAGTTCCGTAGAAATTGGAGATCACATCTCTGGATGTTCCTTTATAATATGTAATAACAATAATGATACTATAAACATTTATTTGAAAATACGTATTTATTAGATAATTAAATGAACAAATAATTTTACATATAGTGAGATCTGATAAAAACTATGATTTTGGTATAGAAGTATAATTTACATATTTATCTTTAATCTTAATTCATCTAACTCTCATTTTAAACATTTTATTGTGTACCTGCTCCATTTAATAAAATATAAATTATTCAGTTATGATTGTAGATTAAAAAAATGATCTTTAATTATTGATTTATTTCAATAATGGTTAACCGATGAATGATTATACTTAACATGATTACTTCAATAATCGATCACAGAGGTAAACATAATATAATCAGATACAGCTGAACCCTGGTCGTGAATTCTGACTGAGCGAATTCCTATCTTTGACGAATATCAGCTGACCAAATCAACTCGATGCTGGTTAAGAGGAAACTCGTGACCTGACTATTTCTTCCTCTCACGAAAAACGGTCTAGACCAGAGTTCTGACCGAAGTCCTGACTGGAGTTTTGACCGATTATAACTGCTCACAAATTCTAGTTAAAACGAAGCTTCTGACCGGTTATAACCGCTCACGAATTTCGGTTGACAAAAAATCCTGACCGTCTCTTTTGATCCGAAAATACGGTTGAGACGAAACCAAGAACCGCTCAAATCTTTCAATATAATCCCAAGAACGACCCCTCGTGTAATTTTGGTCGACACATTGACCTGACTGTGATCGTAACTGTAATTCTTTCGGTCTCGACTCCCTGCTTAAAAGTCATCAAAATCTGTAAGGGTGTAATACTATGTTCCCGGTACAGTACAGGAGCAAGAGGGATCTCTTGATCTACATTGTGTGTGTGGCTGCAGTGGCGAATCGTATGCGAGAACCGAAAGCATATATGAGATTGAGCGTGTCCTTTTCCACTCTGACTAATTAGACCTGCATACTTTTCGGGGATCATCTCTTGAGCGCAGTACAATACTTTGACGCGTATGCGTATGCAGAAAATTGAATTAATTTTGGCGTCCTGTAAAGGACTGAATACGTGGAAGAGCAGGCTTCGATAATGAAGGTTTCGACATTCTATAAACGGTAAAAATATGTATTTCTTTAACGGCTGAGTCTTATGGGCATCGAATAAAATTAATTTGATGTTAAAATAAGCTGTATAATACGTATCTTAAAAAATATATAATTTTTGATATTATAAATTCTTAAAATTAAAATTAATATTTTTGAGTTCTAATCGTCAAACACAATCGAGAGGTATAAAAAAAAGGCATTAAGTTTTAGGCCCTCAAGATAAAATTTAACCTTTACTTGCATCTGTGGGCAATGGTACATGCACGGGTACATCTCTGTTCGAAAGTTTACCGTGTAATGTGTAATAATTTGAAAAAGGAGTTCCATATTTTGGGTTGAAACGCGGCAAGTGACAAGTGTGAACTGTATGAATGCGCATGTGTGAAAGAGTTAGAAGGAGATAAAAGAAAAGGAGTATATGTAGTCGCAGTTAAGAAGTAAAAGAGTAAAGTGAAATATGATTACGATCATGTTTCACAAACACAGGCATAAACACTTTTTTTAAAAAAATCAAGGTTCAAGCTTAAAAGAATAAAATCCTTAAAAGCTTTTTTTATTTCGTTGTTTAATTTGCGTTTTGCAAATTATACGCGGACAGCAATATCCTTTTTAATGTATCAATATCTTTCAATCAAAATTTCTAAATATCTTATCTTTCAATACAGAAAAAAAATTGTAGGTTATTTTTATTTATATGCATGTAGATACTTATGTTTCCCTACCAAAATTTCGTAATTTGTATTACAATTTCGAGCTCCTACGTGTGTATCTATAGGAGTTCCATGGGGAACATATGATTAAACGTCCCATTAAACTAATATGGCTATCATAACGTCGGCAAACACGAATTTCTAACTAAATTTGCGTCGTTGCACATTGGCTGCATGCGAGAATGTCAGCACACGTTGTTTCAGAATATGACAGGTCGCAGAAGCAGGGTACAAGCGCAGAAGTAGCCGCTCCAATGGGTGTGCAATGCGTAAATGTGATTTTCTGTTGCACACAGTCAGACTTTAATGGATTCCTATTCCTGGAACTTTGGTGTGCCTCTCGTCAAACTACGGATTGGAGAATGATAGTTTTGATATTAACGTGACGAGACTGACCGTTATAATTTCACCATTTAGGCGGGTAAATTTGATATTTACTGGTACATCTTTACTTATATCTATTAATAAGAAAGCTGATTTTCATCTGTTAATTTCTATAAATGGCATTCTAACCGAATCAAAGTTTATGTTGAGAAAATAAAAATTAAAATGAAAGCATGTACAGCCGATTACAAAAGTATTCGGTACACTATATAACACATTCTGCATTTACAGAGAACATATGTGTAGTGAACAAAAAGGGGAACACTATTTTATGCTACAAAGTGTAGTCTATGAATAGCACAAATGCAAAAATTTTTCATTCATAACGTACAGATTATTAAATACTACAACAAAAAGGAAAAACTAGTTCATTTAAAAATATTCGGACACTTTATAAAGATAAGAAAAGTAAAAAGAAAAAAAAGAAAAATAGAAGTAAATGTTTATTATTTGATTGAATGCTCTTTTTGCTTAATAACAAGTTCATGTAGTTTGAAATGTTAACAATCACTTTTCGTTAATGATCAACGCTGTTTTTTATTCCTCCAATAGCGAATTATACAATTTTTTTAGTATATATTGGTGCTTTTTACAAATTCTAAGGTCCAACTGAATGCATAGGAATAGTTGTGTTCTGGTAAAAAAATTGTTACTTTAATTTTGTAACATGAATCAGTAATATACCCAAATATCCTTGCAAAATCAGAAGTTTTTTTCGGTTTAGTCTCTAATGGTTAGACAACAGTACAATTATCATTCGAAAAATTATTCTTAGATACATTTACAACGTGTCCGATTATTTTTGCAATATAAAGATGAACTAGGTTTTCGTTTTTGTTTTGTATGTCGTAAGTGAAAAATTTTTGTATTTTTGTTATCTATAAACTACATTGTGTAACATAATATAATGCTAATTTTTTCGTTCACTACATGTTTTCTATAAATGCAGAGCGTTAAAGTCAAATTACACAAGTGTTCGAATATTTTTGTAACTGGTTGTAATATTTTATGAAAGAAATGTTGATATTTGATAGTAGTTTAGGCATGTGTAGAAAAACGGTCTGCTCTTTCTTATTTAACAATGAAAAAAAGTAACTACAAAAACTCTACAAATACATTAATATTTACTGGAAATAACTACGTAATGATATGTTTAAGTTATTTAAGAGGCTCTAATATCTTTTTTAAGAAAAAAAATTTTTTTATGTTTTGCAATGTTCATTCAATACCGGTCACCACAGATATTTAGAATATTATATTATTATTATATTATATTATTATTATATTATATTATTATTATTAGTTTTATTATCTTACATTCAATACATACATGAGAATATCGCAAAAAATAATGGATGGGGTATTTTCGAAATTGTGCTACAACTAAACTGGAAGTAATTTCTAATGTAAAAGTAAATCAAGAATACATATAAAATAAAATATTCTCGTATAAAGTTTAATTTTCGAAAAAATTGTATTATACAATTTAGCAATAAGTATGTACATGCATTTAGAATATATTTCGTTTAGTCGATATGGCTAGTCTCTGCCACTCCTGTTGTCTTTATAAACAATTTCATTAAAGTTTTGATATAATTTTAAAGAATAATAAGCAGTATGTTTGAGTAATTTACTTATTTTTGCTTTGCAAAATGCAGTCGTTTAATTATATTTAGAAAAAAGGTGTTCAAAATATTTTTAAATGCTTACAGATAAAATTTATTCAAGAGAAATCGAATATCTGCTGCCTGTCGCTAAATGAGAGTGTTAACTATTAATGAACTGGAAAAGGAAACAAGGGATATGAAGTGGTAATTAAATTATGAAGTATCGAGTGGTAGAAGGTATATCTCGATGGTAATCGCTTAATGAAAAATCGATTGCACGAAGGTCATCTATTAGCTAGTACTCTTCAGCCCTTCGTTGAAAACTAATGGGGTTAACGTCTGCTAGAAATTAACTTCGTTCCATTATATTCAATTTATTTTATCGGCCATAATTATCACTACCACTTCTCAGTCCTATGAATTTTCTTCTTTGTGAGTCACAGTTTAATCAATTATTCAGGAATAAGTTTAGACAATGGTTCAAAATTGCAAGTTAGCTGATGGTAATTTTCCAGTTTAGTGACTTTTCTCTATTTGGCTATTGGATTCTGGATTTTTTGTAAGAACTTTATTTCATCACTAAAAAAAAACAATTGAGAAACTCGAAATAATACTATATGTATTTCTGGCCTTGAAATCAAATGAAGTTGATAGACATAGTGGATGGTCTGCGTAGGATGTTGGGTAAGTGGCTAACACTGGGAAGTCGTGGGATGATACGAAATGAGTGGAATACGGAAATGAAATATGAAATATCTTTCTGACAACCGAAATTACAATGATAGAAATTAATAGATTAAAGCATATTAATACTCAACATCTTACCACGCACCACCCAGTATTAACCAGGTACCTAACATTCCACGCACATTATCCAGTATGAACCACACATCCAATAAAGTTTTTTAGCGAATGTCTCGGAAATTAAAGGCAAGCGGCGGTTATACCTATGTATGAGGAAATGTTATTTAAAATGTCGACTTTGATAACATATTTCAAGGTCATTGGAATCGGTGAGATGTGCCCTCAATTATGTAAGGTTTTTAACCCTTACGTTACGATATTCGACTAAACTCGATCGTCGCTACATTCCCATTCATTGCGAATTTTTACTTCAGATCATGTGTTCTTATTTTTATAACGATATGTATACTATATACTAATATGTGAAATGCAATAAAAATTGAAGATTAAAGACTTTGTTTCATCTAAAATTGACCTTTTTCGAGAATTGTCTAAAGGCATAACTGTGCAACGTAAGAATTAAAACAAAAGTTGGGGGCAAACACACAAAATTGGAAAAGTCACTAAACTGCAGTATTAATCGATCAAAGGGTAATTGAGAACAATAAAAGGAATACTTTATGTCGAGTAAATGTTTGTTCGTATTGCTCTATTGTCAAAGAACAGAGTTTTAAAAGTAAATACTTCTTTGTAAAAGTGTTTTGATTAAGTATATCCAAGACGAGTGATTTAAAATTTTCAAATTTCAAAATTTCCAAATTTTCAAAATTATTTTATGCATTCTTTTTAATATTGTGATCATTTGACGTTGAGAAGTTAGAGTTCGTCTTTTGTACACTGATAGTTTTACCTAAATGTTTTATAACTTTTTTATCACAATTGTCATCAATAATCGTGCTTTCGTGATACCTTAATACACATTAAAACTTTAGGTGTTTGAAGACATATAAAT
Source organism: Calliopsis andreniformis (assembly GCF_051401765.1). Taxonomy (NCBI): domain Eukaryota; kingdom Metazoa; phylum Arthropoda; class Insecta; order Hymenoptera; family Andrenidae; genus Calliopsis; species Calliopsis andreniformis. The sequence continues at coordinate 3,087,441 of NC_135067.1, read as the reverse complement.
TTCATTTTTTACTCTCCTCCTTTCATGGTAATACAAGTTTCAAAGGTCACGTATGATCAAAGCAGCCACTTACATTTGATGACTACCCTTAAAAGGCACTCGTGGAAATAGATCTTCAAATGGCGGTTTGGCAGTTGGTCGGTATAGTACGAATAAATTACGTTGGTATTCACAAACTGAGATAAGTAAAATTAAGAATCGAAACGAAATTAAGTGATAAGAACTTGAGTTTCCGAATTATTGTATTATTTGTCAAAATGTGTTTATTTGTAAAACATTTTTAAATTAATTGATTTGTAAGAATACTACCAGTCAAAAGTATTCTCGTACTTTTTTATTATTAATAGAATGCAATTTAAATTCAAAATTGAAGAATTTACGATAACTTCATTATTTGTAACTATTATAAATATTACGTACTGTGAAGCGTTATCATACGACGAAATTAAGAATAAATACCACATTTATTGAAGTTATCTTGTTACTTGATAAAAACATGTTGGAGATGCCTCAAGCGGTAATACTCAGCCATGGGGGATAAGTCGATGAACCGCTTATTTAATTTGAATGTAGTATTGAAACGTTTAAAAAATGTACAGTCGTTATTACTTTACGCTAATTGTTCAGTTAGACCTAAGGTAAGATAACTAATCCCAAACAGGATTTTCATATTTCAGGATTTTATATGTGAAAAATGATATGCAGAATGAGCCGATTCATTTGTTAATTGATTGATTAAAAAGTATTCTTTCTACTTTAAATCGTGATAAGAGCTGACATTCACTGAATTCCTAAATTTAGATTGTCAGATGAATTAATATTAGCATAATCGAAAACAGGAAGAATACTTTGTAAGTCGCCAGTAAGTGGACAGTACGATCATTTCTATCTAATTCCAGAGATATTCCAGCCTTTTAAATGATCAGGGAATGTTTATCGACTTTACCGGGCGTAGCGCACTGTACGCAATATAGAATACGGTATAACTAAAAAACTAAACGATTGTGAATGTAAACTAAACGTGTGTGTATATGAATTTTTTTTATTGTCTTCGTGTCTATGATTTACTCTCCAAAAATATCTCACATTTTCAGATATGTTCTTTATATGTATAGTATTTAGAACTTGTAGCGCACACCACGCACCGTTCCGAGAAACAGCGACGTGGACAATGCTCAACAGCGATACGTTGACAGTCCCAATAATATCAATCCACGGATTGGCCACGATTCGATGTCATACGTGAGAACCAATTAGGCAAGGCGTAAGGAAGCGAGTTTTAATATTACATCGACGAGAGCAGACCTTTTGCTCTTTTTCTTTGAGCTGTGAGAGGATTTACGTATGGTAAGCGCTTCTTTCTTACTGATCTATATCTGGACCTGAGTCCAAGTGTATTAAGCTATTAAGTCACACGGAAAACAGACATGGCTCTGAGCTCCGATATGTAATCGATACGACATAGTCCTGAACTTTTGCGACTATTTGAACCGCACCATCTTTGACGATAAATTATATTCGCCATCTTTAATAACACGTCCCCGTCGGTATCGGGGTGCTATTATTAGTAGTAATGTCGCTTGTGTTTAGAATAGAGATTGTGATGGTGTAATGATCGTTGTCGTAAAATTCGTTTCTTATTTCCCAGCCTAGATTACCGATTACTGCCGTAGATGTTATTGAAACGCTAATTATGTTCTTCTCTGCTGTAGCTTGATTGAAATATATATTTCCTAGGTTGTTAAAAAGTATTATATCGCGGTTGTTTAGAATCGTGAACAAAAAATGACCACTGATTTTCTCTCAGAAGTCAATTTTTTGGATCCTCAGATAATGTTGCAACTGTTAAAATCTTCAGGTATTATGAACGGTTTGGGTAGCTGGTATATTGTTGCAAGCATCGGCCACGAGCAACTGGTGCTCGCAGGAAGAGAACGAAAAGAGGATCGAAAAGTATCAATCGAACGAACGCCTGTCAAGCTGTCAGTTGCGGACAGGCTGGCCACGAATGAACTTGAACGTGCGCACATACGACTATCATTGCATGCAGTGTAAATGTCAAAAGTTGTCAATAAAGTCGTTATACAACGTGTGATATTAATTATGTCGGGTCGTAAAATGTGGATGCGCAGGACGAGGTCGGATCAGGAACCGCAGACACGCGGGATCTGCGAAGCGAGTCGGTCGTCACAGGCGGCTCACAACATTTTCAATTTCTTTGATAAGAAATGTGTAGCTATTTGGTGATTATAGATTGCATATACATATTCTATTTTACAACTATGGAGATCATATACATATTCTATTTTACAACTATGGAGATCATATACATATTCTTTTTGAGATGTAGTATATTATTGCCATGGTTGTTAAATTAGTGAACAAATTGATTTCCTTAAAGTTTATTAAATTGTTTATGTACATTGTTACTCTCCACTACCATCTTTAGAGTTTACTTTATTCTTTTACATACTTTCATATCATCTTGGTTCTGCGCAGAAATTATTTTTAAAACGAGTTTCTTGAAAACAGAAAATGTATAGAGAGTTTTCTCTAATAATTTTCTTTATATTTGGAGCTAGAAATTTATCTATATTCTCCTAGACTGTTGGATGAAGAGAAATTTTTCGTTTTTTAAAAAACTTTCGTTTTGGGTTATTTTCAGCTTTACCTCTTATCTTATTATTTTCGAGTAAAAAGAAAGAGTCGATATTTATATCAGAATTAGAAAATTCATCTGTTAATATATCCAAATTAGATTCTGTAGTGAACAAAATATATCCTTTGATACCTGTATCTTATTCTTTCTAGAAAAAGTTGTAGGTATCCTCAGGGAATATTATGCGAAAAGTGTGTAATCTTTTATCCGATAGTAACTTGGAGAACTTCTTTCGTTTTGTTGTTGTAGAGGTTAGATATTGCTGCTTGTTTGGTATCAAGTTCCTAAGTCGTCAAGCTTTGGTTAAATGTCTTTCCTTCTTGCAGATGAAGCATGTAGGGGAGTTTGTTGATGTAAAAATCCAATAACTAGTCTTATCGTACTCTATTTTCAAGGTATTCGGAATTTTTTCAAGTCGTCAGGGGGAATATGTATAGATTTACTTTCAGCACTGTCAGAAAAGTCATTGAGTCCCCGTTTGAAGGAAAGGGGAAAGGTAGGATGGTGATGCCTGCTCCATTTCGCTTCTTCCATTTTGAGAAGCAATGGGTATCCGGTACATGGTGTTGCTTCTATCACGGAGAAGTTCCACCGCATGGTGGAGCGGTGGAAACTGCCCCGCTATTGTATCTTGTCCCACTCCTTCAGACGAAAATTCAGTGACTTTTTCTGACAACGCTGCTTACCTCTGAAAACAAGAGTATGAGAACACTCTAACTCTAGCTCCTTTATTCTAGCTTTAACGAAAGGCGTGTTTCTTTCGAGTTTGATATCTGGTTTTATAAAAATGGTTTCTATACAATTGCGCTGAATAATAGAACATATGAATATTAAAAAGAATCATTCTTGTTTTGCATTTTGTTAGTTCCCAGAGTTATCCTTTACACTCTACAACTTAATATAAGCCGTTTGGTAATTGTTTAGTGACATGGAATAGGCATATTTCATTATTTTAAATTCTAGAAACGAATTGCTAAGTTATTTGCTAAGTTAGTCGGCTTAGTAATCGCTTTAAGTAGAGGTTCTGATCTAGAGCTTTCAGAAGTTCGACTTCTATCTTTTAGATTTTCCCCTTTTTGATGTTTGAAGAATATGCAATTTATAGGAAATTTCAAAATTCTAAAAATTACTAAAGTAATAGGCTTTTAAGTGGCAGCTGCCCACTATCAATGGTTTTACATTAAATATGTTTTTCTCCAAGAATTGTTTTTCGAATGCATAGGATAAATATCTTGAAAACTAATGTATCTGTATTAAAATTAAAGAATATGTTTTTTCCCAGACAGTGAACTTATGATATTTTGATTTTTTCTAAATCTACAAATTTTTAAAGAGCGTAGAATTGTGAAAAAGTTAACAACAAAATGGTGTCTGACTTTAAGGTAATAAAATAAAATTTGTTGTTCCCTTTCGTAGATTGACTGCCTCGGAAATTTCATACAAGAATATGTTCGACTTTTCCGATTCAAATTTACAATCGAGATTTCGAGGTGCTAAGCGTTCTACGGTCCCACCGTTCAAATGAAATTTTCCGAATACTTATTCGAAAAAAGTATATTCTCCTCTTCGAATACTCTCTTAATACTTGTATAAAATAGAAAATATACACTTTTTAATATGCTCAAAAGATAGACAATAATATGCCGAAAACCACAAATTGTCATCTTATTTAGTTTATTATAGAAAAATTCCCAAAATGATCTTTTTGTAACTTCCTAAACCGGAACCTCCGCTTAACGTAGTCTTTCATAGTAAACCCTTCTATAGCATCTATCACTAAAGTTATGGTTTGATTTTTCTTCGAAAAGAGTATGTTTTTCGTAATTTAGCATAACTTCTTCCTTTTACTTTTATTTCTTTTGTATTTCTTGTAGGCTGATTATATATTTCTAATTTTCGGTGCACTGATGAATTAATAATGGAGACACTTTACTAGTTCACTTAACTTAATATGACAATTTGTTTTTGCTTTTCATTTCAAATTCACTCATACACACCACCACTGTTACAGGCAGTATGTTACTCGTAGAACTTTCTTCACACTATTTACAAATACGATTCTATCCCATGGTAGTCCGATCAGAGCTAGTAATACGAACTGTAAACCGTTTCTCGCAATATATTAGTTTTGTTAAATCAAAACTGTTGTTGGCGACGAACTGTTGGTGTAATCCTCATTGTTTAATTATTGCACAAGTAGTGTAGTCTGCTTGATGTTGGTCAGAATAAATTGTGATACTTGCTTTTAAATAATCAATTCTTTAATAACAAATGTACATACATATAGTATTTAAAGGTTAATGTGTTATATCTACGAATCTTTTCACGCTATCGATCTAACCTAGGAATTGATCTAGTTCTCTAGGCCAATGAAGAATTTCCTGGCAAGTCTGGTATGAATCAGATCTAACTCTGTGAAAGCACAGAAATTCTTTGCCTACAAATTTTTTTCTAACACCATAAGACTTCAGCATCCCTTTCAAGTCTTAAAGATTTTACTTTTGGTATGGATGCTGAACAGAATTTCTAGGGTCGTCCCTCGATTCGTTACGTTTATGGCTTTTCTTCCTCTTTTACCTTACCAGTTTGCACGAGAAGAAAATAAGTGCTTAAGATCCGCACATGCATACTTGCGAGCGGAATATGTTCGCATGTAGAGCATAGTTCTATCATCAAATATTTAGATATGTATATCTTGTTTTCCTGAAATATTTTAATATTTAATATACCTATAACGTGTAATAGTATATGAGAAGATTGAGTTAGTCGAACAATTGTTATTCTGTAGAGTGATATCTTTTGAATTGTTTAGGTCGCTGCTTCATCCATAAAAGATAAGTTATGTTTTATTAATTGTACATATAGTATATACATTCCCAAATGATACATATGTATATATTATAAATAAATGAAAAAGAGATAATAGATGATAGCACCCCACTTTGAGAATCCTGGGGTTAGGGTCGAGACATTTTTGCCTTAATATTTTAAGTAACTAAAGAAGGTTAAGTGCTTTCAATTTTAATTTACTTGTGGTAAAATGAAACGAGTTCAAGCATTAAATTAATTTAACAAATTAAGGTTTAAGTTAAACGATTTTCATTAATTATTCTGGCATTAAACGGAAAAGCTATGTAGTTATATGACAAGTATTAACGAAGACCGCATTCTGAAATATATATTGCAAAAGCTGAACGAAAAGATATTGGTTGAACTAACAATATGTTGAAACATGTTACCACATCCTTCATATTCAACAGATGGTTGCTTCATCTATCATCTCTTTTCATTACTTTAATATATATTTGCTATATAGAGAAAATATCTGTGAAGTTAGTATCAAAAATGCTATAAGCGATTTTGTCAATTTTTAAAGTAAGTATGCGTTCTATTTTTGGCGGGAAATTCTGAACCTAATAAATAAATAAGAACAAGCTAAATGATTATAATAATACGTATAAAGTATTTTACCGTGGAATCCGATAGGAAATGTAATTTTGAGTTTCAGGAAAATGCTCCTAAATGTTTCCTTGATAAATTATTACTAAGAAAAGTTTTATAATCTGTACTTGTTTAATATTACATTCTTTGTTACAAAATTCAAATTTGTTAACTCTTTCTGGAGCACTTGAAGGAAATAGAAAAGTACACGTATGACTATAATACAATGTAACTAAATAACGCGCGGTAACGCCACTGTTCTACTTTATGACGTCACTAGAAGACATTTCGTTCTTCAATCCTAGCTACCCTGACGAGGCGTTTGGAGGAGTAAGAGCAAACTCAACATTTTGTCAAGAACTTTGTATTGAGTTCACCCTATATAAACGATTTTAAACGCGAAATTGAATGTAGGTATTGTAAGTAAATTGACTAGTGGGTATGCATTTACTGAACTGACATATTTTCTGTAACATGTACATGTGTACATAGGCATTATTCTATAATTATTTGTAATAGTCATTTACACTTTACTAAAATGTGCTACTATTATTATTATAAATTATACTATTATTATAAATATGCTACTATATTTTCTTTACTTTCTTTAGTATCAAATTTCTTCCCAATATTCACTTAACGCATAATCCAAAATAGACCTCTTCCTAGTTAAAACGATGCAATTTTTGTATTTCCACAATGAAATATCGGATGCATAGCACGACTGTATTTCTGGACACATTGTGGAACGGATTCCAAATTCCGATTCCAACAGCGTCATTCCATAAATTCCCTACAAAGCCGGTGTTGAAAGGATAATATCGGGATCAGAGAATGATGTATCCCAAGATTAATTACATGCTTGTAGTCCGTTTGTTTGCTTTTCAAACTAGAGGTATAATCGAATAACAAGTTTCTAATACATTCGGTCTTGGCGTTTGCATACATTCACAAAATTAATGAAGATGTGATAGTGAAGTGTGACGTGATAGTTGTAAAACGAAACAATATCGTTGTGATAAGAACAAAGATAGTAAAGATAAATTTGAAAGAAATTCCATGCATCCTTATGAAAGTTCTTTTAATTACCCAAAATGTAGAAATTTACTGAATATAGTAATCAGTGTAAAAACATGCATCAAGTACATTCGCAAAAATCGTGATTATTCCGATCTCAGCAAAAATATTGTCAATATATCCCCACAAAAACACTATCAGTGTATCCCAGCAGAAGCATTGTCGGTATAAAAATGTACACTCAGTACATTTGCAAAAATCGTGGTTATTCCGCTCTTACAAAGTATCGAAATGAAATAAAGCCAAGTACATAAGCCTTTTATAGTTTATGTGAATAGTCCAGTGTGCGCTGTGAAAAATTTGCAAGATAGTGTAATTTTCGACACAATATATTTATTCTGCATTGTTATAATTATTTTGTGGTAATGACATAATTATCGGAAAATAAAATTTTCTATGGCATGCTCGATGTATGTATGTAATGTACCAGGCGCATCAAAAAATTGCTTGTTACTTGGAGACAATATTATGTTGCTATTGTCAAATTATTAGGCCGTTTGGCCTAACATATCGACTTGCAATGGGATACTTTATAAAGTTTTTAAATGATAATGCACCTGTGGCGGCACTATCTCCAATAATAATTGATCACTATGGGGACTTCCTCATGTCCCTACAACTTTCTTGTTGGTATATGTATATTGTGTTTTATACTTACATTTAGGTTTGCCTTTATAATATAAATCTAATATTTATATACATAAGCATGTTTCCCTCACAGCCTGATGTTTGAAAAAATACTTTAAATACATCTAATACTAGGTAATAAACTTTTTCTGAGTTAGTCTAGTGCTCACCTGATGAACTCTATCTAGTCGTTACAACTTATTCACCCCAGTTGTAACCTCTCCTACTGCCTACGTCGCTGACATTCCTCTGTGCCCACCATTTCCTACATTCTACACCGGGATTGCCGAGAAATTCATCGCCGTAGAAAATTAAACTATGTCACAGATCGGTGATAAATCGGTCACCACTGGCAACCCTATTCTACATCATTATCACTGTCTATCTCTCTTTTACTTCTCTCTTTATTTTTTTTATCAGTTATTCTACCGTAAATTATTAACCACTGCGTAGCCAATTGTAAATAGCATTGTTATGTCGTACTTTTAATCGTATTACATATTGTTACAAACCGCCGACGGACCAGCTCGCATGCCGTGCGTCCGCGGTTCATGTTTCTTGTCATCTTACGTGGAATCACGAATTCAAGGGTGCGAACACATTATGGTCACGTCACGTAAAATCATGTTACATATTATAGCAAATCCATAATGTGAGCCGAGGTCTTTTCTTTGTTTTAGACCTATTTTGCTATAATGTGAAGCAAGTTTGCTGTAATATGTAACGTGATTTCACGCGATGTGACAGTAATGCGTTCATAGCCTAAAACCTGTGGATCTACGTCTTCATAGGCGACTATAGGACTTTACTTACAACGGTATTTACACGTATGTATAAATATCTATATATATTTAGAGTGAAACCGTAAGGGTACATATATTCGTGGACCGCGGTATGTCGTCGACTCTCAGCTTGACAGCCGTCAGTTCTATCGATCCTTTGTAGTCTTCGACTGTCTTCTTCTCGCGAGCACCAGTGGACTGTGGCTGTCTACCGGATTTCCACAGTGATATTATATATTCTAATTATGTATTTTGTAAAACATTGCATCCTTTTACAAATATAAACCAAATCGAGTACAATTAAAATAAGAACACCATTAATTACATGTAGATAGCTGTGCATGTGCGAACTCTGAGACCCGTACATAAAAGAAACTGCGTAAGCAGTCGACAATACATTCTACTCTGACATTAGATTACAAGAGCACGATGATCGCAGAGGTAGTTAATAGACCCGTTCAAGAGGGATGAAAATCGCTCCGTTAGAGGTACTGACTGTTCTCCAGTGTCTCCAGTGGATAACTGATGTTCCTTTGCAGGTTAGTGGCTTGCGTAATATGTATACCTCAATGACATTACTTGATATTAATTATACATAGAAATATTGCAGTACAATAAAGATATAAACTTTTTCATCAGATCGCATTAAGTATCCAAATGCTCATGCACGCTAGTGTCACAAATAGCGACGATAATGACATTTTAACACTAAAAATATTATATTGTTACGTTTTCGGGGAGTCGCCGGCGACTCCTCACACGCGTCGCGAACTCGCGTCCGTCGCGGTGCCATAATAAATGCTAACACCACTCAACTTAACGACTTTATTTACAAAATAACTAAAAGAGCTTTATGTTTCGACTCGACGTTTCCAACGTTTTCACGCTGACAGTTGTTAGTCGTCCCTATTCTTATCGATCTCGAAGACATCTTCCTCGACCGTCTTATTCTTCGTTGCGAGCCCAGCAGGCAATGCCCATGTACGCGGTGCTCGCAAAAATATTAATGTTAATAAGATTAAGAATAAATATATGTAGTACAGATTTGTATAGTTAGCGACAGTTCTAACCTAATTCCATTACGACCATTCCTAACCTCAAGATCCCCGTATAAAAGTAGAATTATATCGAAACTTTTGTGTCGTCCGCGAAATGTATGTGACCAACCGAAGGTGTACCTTCGGTAGGAGATTCCGTTGCATCAATCAGATTTATCTTAATTGACAAGTGGACAATGGTAAAAGTCGACCCTGAGGCCTTGAGTATAAATGTTTTGGAGGACTGGAGCCCTTACGAATCCTCTACGGTAGTTTCGCGTCTCGTCATCTCGTCTATTGAATCAAAGGCTTGCAAATTCCTTCGGGTCTATAGCCCACAAGCCGCGCACCTTAAGCGTGTGTATCGAACTCAACCTTCAATTAGTACGTTATACGTAAAATCAAGTGCCACAGTAGTGCTGCGATGCCAAGTACTTATATACGAAGTTTTGCGTATGAAAAACTTCAGTCGTATATATCATTGGATCCGTAGCTCAGATCTATAATTCAATGGTATTATCGCAATATAATGTGAGTACGATCTTTCGATTAAACCTAGTTTTATAAAAATCAGTTCATCTGTTGCTGAGATCTCACGATGTGATTCTGAAAAGTGTAACTTTTAGCATCATTTTCCTAGATTTTCTTTTCCATAGTATGCATGAATGTCTGGGTGTCCGTTATGTAAAAGTGCAGACTCGACCATCCATTACAGAAGGGGTATTCAGTGTGACATGGGAGGGATACCCGACGTAGTGGATCACTCTCTCATTCCATAGGAGCAGGTTAAGTGGTCCGACAGTGTCGCGATGCAAGTAGATACAGTGTAGTGGCCATTAGAATTGTATCACCTTACAAGAGTAATTGTTACACGAGAAGTGATCATTTGGGGCATTGGTTATTAAGGATCGATCTCCCCCTTTTTTTTTTTACTTTAAATTTTGATAACAATATTCTTACTTCCGTATTCAACAAATATTATTTGTAGCGTGTGCTGCAGTTTTATTTTTCCAAACACCTATACCAATTAAGAAGTAAAATAAAGCTTATACATATTTTAATATATTGTAGTGGCCAATAATAATTACAACATTAATTAAAAATAAGATCTATTGACTATGAAAGTAATTATAATCTCGATAACTAAATACATTTAAATTGTTATAAATACCAAAATTTAAAATAAAACAGGGGAATTCGTCTTTTAACAGCTAATAACACGGACGATTATTTCTTATATCAGTCAAACTAAAAGCATCGGCACCTGTGAGGTAATACAATTTCAGTGGCTACTACCGTAAGCAGAGCATAGCCGGTACAATCGTACATATTTACTGGAGATTTGCGCATGGATACCTTTAATCGTGAATATCATTTGACCCATAATTCCGTTCTAAAACTCAATGGCATTATCTTAATATAATGTTCGTACAATTTTCGATTAAGCCTAGTCTCATTAAAATCGGTGAATCTGTTGCTGAGATCTCGTGTTACGATCCAAGAAAAGTGTCACTTTCATCATTTCATTTTCAAGATTTTCTTCTCCTAGGACTGGATGTCCACACGTCTCAATATCCAGATGTCTGTATCCGGATGTCATAATACATCATGCAAGATGTACCTGGCGCGGCAGATTACCAGTACTTGATACTTGGTTTTTAAAAATCAACATTTAATCTACATTTCTTTAATATCGACTGTAAACGATCAATAATGTTGTGTATAATTTTCAATACTGATGATATAAATTATCCTGTGCGTGCATCGGTAAAGAATAGGAGTCGTTCTCCTTCCTACTTGTGTACGAGAAACTTAAAGAGAAACCAGTTGTATACTTTCAATGTTTTAGCATATGTATTACCTTAACACAAATCAATGCTTAATCCATTTACACATAAGGAAAAAGAAAAAAGTACTTATTTTGCAGCCCTTTACGAAATTAATAAGTTATTGACAACTGCGTACTTTGTAACTCTTCAATTTCTGTTTTTTTTAACGACTAGCAACATTGGATCCTTTTCTCATTCAAGAATATATTATGGAACTTTACGAATTAAATTAAACAATTCCTTACATTATTAAATGAGTTGCTTTAATTCAAAAAGGTGAGTATCATTTCTCCTTTAGGTTAAAATCAGCTTTATTCAGAATAACCAAACCTTTATTTAATGTCACAAAAAGGTATGAAATCCCCCTAAAGAACCTTAAACAGGTAAATAAAACTACGCCAAGTATATGCGTTCCCCTGAAAAATTTACTCTATAAAATCCAATCTCAAACAAAGCATCAATCATTTGAAGAAACCAATTTTAAGATATTAGGGTAAACTAATCCATTGAAATCATTGAAAAACGCTAAGTGCAAGAATCTAATCTTTTACCAAAACATTGCCACTATTATAATTCCAAAAAATATCACTTTTAATTTTATTTCTGCTGCTACAGTCTGTCTCCGTTAAAAATATTTTTGATGCTACTTGCATGTGCCACACGAAAATCATATTTCACCCTATGAAGTGTACCTTCATTTTTATGACAAGAAATTCATTTACAGAAATCAAAGCTTATGCTACAGATAGTAGCTTTTTGGACTAAAAAATACTTGTTGGCCCTTTCGTAATGAAATTCAATTATTATAAACACAGGGTTACTACAGAAAAAGTAGACACTTTTAATATTTTATACAATCCAAATTATTATAGGTATAAAGAAACAGATATTTTATGCGGTTTTGTGGTCAATATCTTTGAGTTTATATTAACCAGATTTTTAATTGAATTGAAATAAGATTAAAAGTGATATTTGTTGGGACTACAATATTGTCAATGTTTTGATAGAAAATTAAATTCTTGCGCTTGGCGTTTTTTAATGATTTCAATGAATTTGTTTGCCCTAACATCTTAAATTAGTTTTTTCAAATGATTGATTTTTTGTGGAAGATTGGATTTTATAGGGTAGATTTTTCAAGGGAACACATATACTTAGCTTGCGTTTGGTTACTTTTTAAATGTTTTTTGGGACATACTATTTTCTAACAGACGAAACCGCGTCCGCATCTTCATTTTCCCTCTAGTACAACCCAGCACTTTCTCCGTAGATTCCTAGGTAGCTCGGACACCGGAAATATACAGCTTGCACATTTTCTGCACTAATAATTCTGATACCTAGCGCCTCCCCAAAGAAATCAAAGGTGTAAGGAGTAATGCAAGGCTAATTTGTCCGACTATTCGAAACTTTCTATGGCCTGAAACGAGCAATCACGGCGCAACAATATTAATCTTGTATTTAGCATATAAAATTATGTACATACAAACGAATATTTATTAGTCTTAGCTTATTTTGTCTTAAGAGTTTTATAGAAAACTGAATGTAACCAAATTCGCTTATCGGAACATTTGTACGAACCGTTTTTGAAACCACGCATTAGTAAACACAGGGGGAGATTTAATCAAGTCGCATGGAAAATTTGTTGAAACTAAATTGGTACTCAAGAGATTATGGACGATGGCAATGGTTACGTGTCACCACTTTAATGGCATCACGAGGAAAATTTCCGCAGCAATTTGGAGTAATTCATGAAATTCCCTGAGAAACACCTCGCTATCAAACATGCAATGATATTCTCCGCTCGTTAATTGAAGAAAATGGCGTGAATTAAAGTCGGTCTCCAGGCAATAAGCCTAGATTTAATCTGAGTGCAAGATGAAGTTTGACAGCTTCTTCGAACTTAGAATTTTACTAGGGATTCCGGTTGCGATTGCAGTTAAGTAACTAATTAGCCAACAACTTAGCTATGGAACTTTGCAATTCCTTCGTTTACGTGGCTCATTAATTGCAACTACTTTTAAAACTCTACGACCTAAGTTCCAGCTTCTGAGCATTATGACGATTTAATCGAAGTATATTTTTCCATGTGAGAAAAATAGACTATTGTTTGGTCAGGATGGGTATAGAATTAAATGGCGACTACGTCGAGAATACATGCAAATAAAATACAAAGTACCCACCGTATGTTGAGATATTTCCTTCATGACATTGCTTCGCCTTTAACTTCAGTATGCGTTTCTGGATATTCGGGCTATTGGGATTGTCGAAGTCAATGTCCTCCTGAAATAATACAAGATATTTCGAAAAACAATTATTTGAAGAACAAACTTAGTAATTCACTAATTTAACACTAGAATTCAAGTAGTCTAGCTAATGGATTTTAAATAGATATTTCACAAGTATTATTCAAATTTATCGTATAAAATATTCTGAAAAATTTTATCGTTCTTATTGTATTAAATAGGTATCCAAAAACCTTAAAACGATAAAAGAAAAACGTATGAAGTGTATGCGTATCCTACAACAATCAATCGCCTACAAAACTCTGATCATCTGCAAACAGTAATTTAAGATATTCAATCAAACAAATCCATTGAAATCACTAGAAAACGCCAAAAGCATATAATAATTCATCCTTATACAAAAACTTTGCCAATATTGTACTCCCAACAAATATAACTTTTAATTTTTAATCCTATTTCTACCGCTACAGTGTCTGTTCTACAAAAAATATTTTTGTTGCTACTCTACATACCTTATGAAACTCATGTTTGGTCATACTGTGTACACCTTCATTCTTATGGTAAAAAATCAACTTACAAAAACCATTGCTTATTCTAGATAGTAGTTTACTTGAGTAACAAATACTTGGTGGACCCTTTTATAAAGAGATACAGTTGTACTAAATATAAAATAATAATCTCAAGAAAAGACTTTTTGATAACATATAAATAAGATAAAGTTTGTCTCCATTAAGTATGTTATCATCACTACTTTAAGACAAATATGTTATCATTATTATTATTGAATTTCTTTACAAAAGTGCTCATGAAGTACTGTTTACTCAAGTAAGCTAGTAGCTGTACTAGTTGTAGAGCTGCCCAATTGGCGGCCTGCGGGCCAAACGTGGCCCTTTTTTCTACTTGTCTCCTCTACAGTATAAGAACAGAAATAATGCTCATTTATGAGCATATCAAACATTAAAGGATCTACGTGACCCAATATCGTCATCGCTAAAAACATACGGGTAATTATGCGAAGGATTAAAAGGTTAGTTTGCCCCACGTATATCGATTTTGACTTAAAACAAGGTGAAGGGAAAACGGTAATGTAGTGGTACATCAGGGTTAAGAATACAGTACGTGTTTGCCAATTTACTGCACAATTAGAAACCATGTTAAAGGTCAAATTCGCAACAGGTTTAAGGAAATGACCTATACTAAACAGGGTATGCGAAGAACATGTTACAAAATCTTTGCTAAAGATAGTGGAGGTAACTAGAAAAAAGAAGCAGTTTAATTGCAAGCATAGAAGGAATCTAATATGTTGGCAAAGTTAAAAAATTGGGATATAGATCAATACGTTCTGTATAAAATGACACTTTGGATAGAATAAGAATAGATTTACAGTCAACCTTCCTATAACGCGGTTAATTCATACCGCGTTATATAAAATTCGCGTTGTAGAAGGGTTTATTGTATTTGTGTATATGCTGTGTTCCTATATTCTTACATCATATTATCATAATAATTTTTTTTTATTCATCTAATTTTTATAGCGACCATAACATACGTAATATGCTTTGATAATATGAAGAAAATAATGAATCAAGGAGTCCAGAAAATTTCTACACGGGGGGCCAGTGATCCCCACCTATACTACTGACTGCCACTATGAATGAAAATACAATGTTTGAGGTACACAATAAACATCTGACATTTTAAATGTGTTTTTTTCGAAACTACACTTTCTGACCTATGTAAGGTCAGTTAATATCTCGACTACTGGATTGTTCAACTCATTTTTTTTAAATGTTGTACACTTCAACTCAAACAATTCTGGCTGCACCGAGAATCTATATTTTCCTCTCTTTTGTTCAATAACGCCCGAATTAAAAAGAGATAGAGAGTATCGGTGCGGCCAGATTTATTTGAGCTGGTGTATGTGCATACTACAGCCTTTAGCCTTCGATTTAAAACTATCCAAAACTTTCGAACAAATGGAATATTCTTCTACATATAATTTTTTTTCTACATATATATTAAGTTTAGTTTCGTTCAAGCAGCCGAATAAATCAGACGTGTATAAGAGTGCTCCTGAAGTAAACAATGCAGGTGTCTGCGTGACTAGTGAGTGTAACGGCGATTAATCGTCAGCGAACAATAATATGGCTCATGTAATCGAGCCAATTAAAATAACCGCCAAACATATATGATAAATAAAACCTCAAATAAGCTAAATCAGCAACAGGAAATCCAAGACCTGAAAAATCCAAGCATGAGTGGGTGGAATACGTGACAGAATTCTATAGAAAACGATAGACAAAGATAGGCAACGAACAAAATAATAACTAGAGAAACGTTACACAAAACAAAATGTGTAAAATAATTCCAATGCATAGCTTAACCGAAATACAACAATGGTTGCAGGAATTTCCACTCAGTAACACTTTCAGTTCACTCTAGGAAGAACACATGAATGCGGATAACGAAACTGAAAACAACATGAACAATAATAACTCAAATAATCATGTACATGTAACCACAAGAAACTCAGATACTAACAGTAACCCATTGGAGGAACATTACTCGATAGTGTAGTCTACTCTATACTAGACTCTATACTTTATAGTGTAGTATCTAACACCCATCGTAACCACTAAGGAGGTTCACGATAACATAAAATATATCAAAAATAGCAAGTCACCAGGTATTGACCTCATTAATGAAAAAATCTTAAAACAATTACTATTAAAAGTAATACGACTAATTACAATAATATATAATGCAGTTTTAAGATGTAGCAGTTTGCAGTTTTAAGAAAGCAATACTTTCTGTTTATATGTAAATTAGCTCTAATTATAATGCTGTCCAAACCTGGTAAAGATTCGCTCAAAACTTCCTCTTAGAGGCCAATATCACTTCTTCCGATATTTTCAAAAATATTAGAGCAAATGATATACAGTCGTCTTGAGTCCATAATAGAAAAAGGGAAACTAATACCAGCCCACCAGTTCGGGTTTAGAAATAAATACTCTACCATAGAACAAACACCGAAGTTTGTCAATGAAACATTTGCAGCAATAAAGAAAAAACAGTACTGCGCAACACTCTTCATGGAGAAAAAGCATTTGATAAAGTGTGGCTCGAACAGCTTCTACAATAAAATAAGAACACATTTCCCCAAATACACAATCTACTCATATCGTACCTAAGCGACCGGATCTTTGTTGTGAGGTGATATAGGTAGGAATAATCGACTCCAAATAAGGAATAAAATGATTTTTATTCACACGACGTTGTAATACACGTACAACTCTGTACGTGATTCCTTGAGGACACTTCGTGGCATTCTGCCTCACTAATTCTTTTCCCCCAATATTGGGACCTCGAGTTCTCCGTGGAAGAGTGTAATGCAGCGTTGGAGAAAGACCATACGGCTCGCACACTTTATTGCATGGCCTACTCAAGGGCCTGAAGGCCAACTCGATGTTGCCTATTAGTCGAAGGTTTCTCTACGCCCATCCAATGTGTCACCATAGTTGTAAAAATTCTGAAATCAAGGTTATTAAAGCAGGCGTACCCCAAGGAAGCGTTCTAGGATCTATACTGTACACATTCTACACAGCTGATATTCCAACCACGAACTACAGCAAAATACTAACGTTTGCTGATGATACCGCTGTACTAGCTGTACATAGCGATCCAAAAATAGCGATCGCGTTATTACAAGAACATATTATACAAATAGAAAAATGGCTGACAACAAAAAAATAAAAGCAAATCCCAACAAATGCAATCACATCACATTTACACTCTGTAAGAAAAAATCACAGGATATCAAATTAAATAACATGGTTATCCCTCTCACATAAAACGAGTAAAATATTTGGGGTTCCACTTGGTTTCAGGGCTTACATGGAAGCATCGCATCAAAATAATAACAGATTACATACGAATTAAGAGACGACAAATGTATTGGTTAACTAGCCAAGAATCTAAACTGTACATAGAAAATAAATTAAGAATTTATAAACCAATCATAAAACCAATATGGACCTATGGAATACCATTATGGGGAACTGGCGCAATGAGTCATGTAACAAAATTAGAGTCACTACAATTAAAAATACTAAGAATAATAATTAATGCACAGTGATACTTTAGAAATGACGATATACGTAAGGTCTTAAAAATGCTAATAGTTAGGGAGAAAATAAACTGATACGCAAAGAAACATACAGAGAAAATCGAAGCACATCCCAATCAATTACTGTGCAACTTTCTAGAATTGAGCCCTGCTGGCCGGGACCTCTGACTTGCGATGTTGCCGCTCTTCTAGCTTCTAAGTGGTAGTTCTCTCACAAGGCGCGCACCCTGCTTAACGGGTCTTAACCAATTATCTACGTTTACTCAGTCGTGGGACCTTACCTATTTATCTGCCATCTATCTTTTTCTTTTTCTACAAACCCAACCAGCGTCTTTTTCATGACAACTAAGGAAACTGTCGAATCTTATTGGTAATTTAGGAAGGCCTATGGCGCACGGAAGAAATGATGAACAACTCCGAAAATGTTGCGTCATAAGACGGTATAATTTATGCGATTTTATGCACTAGAAATATATTTATCGCAAATGTGAATATGTAACAGTTATTTCAATAATGTTTAAAGACTAAATTAATATAAATAACACACTGTTATTGATTTATATTACACTTCAGAAATAAAAAAAAAAACAAACTGTACTAAACAGTAAATAACAAAAAAGATGGAAGTCGAAATATTTCTGAAACAGTGAGAGATAAAGTTTTGTACATTTATGTCATTGTTACATTGACTTTGGAAACTGAACCTTTAAGTTATAAAACTTTACGACTTTAGATTCGATCAAAATTCATATAATTAAAAATGTTTTTCAACGAAAAAATCTACTCATATAGGTAATGATATATTAAATTTAAATGTAATTGAGGTAATACATTTGTTTCATCGACCTGCCTCGCCATGACATCAAAAACGAAGTTATGCATAAAGGTTGCTTGAAGAAATACCGTAAAATCTCGATTATCCAAACTAATTGGAGGACATGGATGTTCATATAAAACATTTTTCGAATAATAAATCACACTTTTTTATGTTGATCTTCATTTATTTAAAAAAAGAACATAAATATTATATCTATACAAGGTGTGAAAAACTACCGCGACCCTTGAATATCTCGAAGGAAAGCATTTTCGCTGAAAACATTGAATGATCAAATTTTAGGATTTTTGTGTTCCATCAGGTGGATTGATCCATTCTTGGGCCCAGAATCCATGGTGGGTTCTGTAGGGTCTAAGTCAAAATTTTTAAATGAAAATCTCCATTTTTTATTGCAAATTGAAACATTTTGAGCCTCATTTAGATCGAGGTCCATTTACAAGCTCATATAACGCGAGACAAGTCTTCAGCAAGAAATGCTCAAAAAAATCGTAATATCGTGGAAAATGTTACATAGTTGTAGTATTTATTCAATTTTGAAAAACAAGATCGACTTATTCTAATGAAGATTCCTATTTTTTATTGCCTGCTTGTCTTCAAGACATCTTCCCACTTCGTGTATACATTTCGGAATTAGGACTCAGATCCTTGTTTAGACTTTGTAAAACTCAATTCAACCCATACGAAAGTCAAGCATTCAATCTAGACTTTATAGCAATGAAGTTTATTGTGTCCTAACATAAGGTCGGGACATGGTTCATCCCACCAAAACTGGATCGAGAGAAAATCGAACTACTAATCAAGGCAGTATCGGATTCTAATGCAACATGAAAGGAAACCAAGAATTCAAACAGTTTTAATGTATTAATTGTTCGAATTGGCCTAAAAATGAACCAATCCACTTAATAAAACATAACAAATTCTAAAATTTTGTTTAATCTTTTCAGCGAAAATGCTTTCTCTTCGAGATATTTAGTGGACCTGGTACTTTTTCCATAATCTGTACAATAATAGCAATCATAAATAACAGATTTAAACCTGATTTGATTAATGATTTATGGGTCCCAAGTCTTCTTAGTTACTAAATCATACAACCATTTTAGTAAATTTAATTCAGTAAAATTATATTCTTTTTGTATTGCGTATCATCTCAGCCCCATATCATCATTATCAATTTATTCACATTATTATGCTTCTCTTATGCTGTGATAGGTTATAGTGCTAGGCTAAATCGTTACTGATTTTTACAATACATGGCAGAGTGTACGAACCGCTTTGACTTAAAGTATTTACATAAGAAATGTGTTCAGATCGTAGAGAATTCAGATAATGAAGGTTCAGATAATCGTGGTCCTGCTGTATTTTAAAAGACGTAAATAACAGGATAGCCAATTCATTCATTTTATTTCCTTGTTCGTAACGTATAACATGTAATATCTGTCAACAGTATGATACAAAATCACCCAAGCGTCGGAGAGACACTGAAAGATCTTTTCCAACATTTCTCGCAGCAATGTGTAAGGAAATCCATCGAAATGCGAAGTCTGTTCTCTGTTTATTGCGGTTTTACGCGGCTAGGATGGGTAAAGAATGCCGAAAGAATTCTTGTTAAATCAGTTCGACTTTTCAAGCGGTTGGGTTGACGAATGCTACTGTGTACCCTCACCTCGACAAAATTCAATAAATCACCGAAATCCTTCAACCAAAAGCTGAGGAACGAAGAGGATATTCTTCAAAAATCTCATAAAATGTGAGGAAACTTCATTTTCAAGAGACTATCTAAAAATTTTGTATGTTTTAAAATTATTCAATTTTTTTTTACCGTTTCAGTATACATATTTCATCAACAACAGTTCAGGAATACCGTTACTCAAATGTTAATATTTCAAACTTGCAGTATAATAGAGTTATCAGTCTACGAGAAATTGGAACGTTCTTTTCATGGTGTCATGGAAGTGTTAGCTCTTTTTCACCTATTACCCTATCTGATAGTAAAGCAATCATATAGTCAATTTTGTAGTAATAGGAATTTTCAAATTTTTGCAAATTTTGGTAAACATCCGCTATTAGTCCTCTAAATTGCAATTCGAGGCAACACTGTACAACAGAAATTAGGCTATTTCTATCTTCGAATGATTCAGTTAGTGATAAAATTGTTTCCTGATTAAATCTAAATAACACCTCTATAGGTAAACTGGTGATACACTGATTAATAGTTTATATCCACCTCAAACATCTAGAATAAATTTACCAGACGGTCAGTAATCCGATTTGATATAACATAGCAGGTGGACCGTTCTCAAGGTAATCTTTAACAAATAAGGCAATAGCTCCTGACGATCGAATCTGTTCTCAATACTTATAAAATGGAAAGAATAGAGTCAGCAATCTTTGTTTTGGTCAATTCGATTTAGTTGGGTCTTACAGTTTTGGCTTCTGGCATATTTGTTCTACTCTTTCAACAGTTTGTTGCTAGACTATAGTGACTGATGTATGATTGTTTAGGAAAAATAGAATCATTATGAATGATACTAAAGACTCTATTTGCGAGAATATTGGTATATTCTAAAAAAGTAATAAGTGTATAAGAATAAGTTAATATGAAATATTTTGAGACTGGATAAGTTTGGGAAATAAACTTCTCATAAGAATTTTTCAACATTCAAATATACAAGTTTTCTTGAGTACTTAAATAAATATTCAAATATTAATCAAATATTGAGGTACTTATAATGATTTGTAGACATTAATCGAATACCACAGTCTTTCTAAGTGTATTTTTGTATCTCTTTGCTCTTAATAACTTTAACGAACTGTATGTAGTAACAAGAGATATTCTATCTTTTTAATCCAGAAGTTTTTAGATAATAAGCAATCAAGTAAGTAATACTTAAATTTGACATTCCAATATATTCGGACACTTAAGGAAAGCATAACATTTTTATAGAAAATACACGTATATTTAAACAGTTGTACATTTTAATGCTTTGCTGAATATCTCTTCTTATTAGTAACTTATTGTAAATGTTTGAACGCATTAAATGCGTTCAAGATAATTTTTGTCAAATAATCATGTGAAATAGCTTTCTACTGTTCTATTAAGTTGGGAATCTACCGGCAAGCTAAATTAAGCTACTATGCTATTGTATGTGTATTATATACATATGTACATTGTATTGAAGCAAATATTTTTAAAGTTAGTACAACATAGCGTACCATAGCTTAGTTCAGCTTGTCGGTGGATTTCCGGCCTTAAACATATTTTCAATTCTTCTTTTGTTCTTATTGAAGTTTTAAAAATACTGCAATCTAATAATTGAAATTCAATAATTCAATTCTAATTTAATTTGTCTAAAATGTTCCTTGCAATCGAAATTGTAATGACTGAAGTTTTAAAAGAATAAAGCAAAATTATCTTTTTACTTTCATAGGTTCATTGTATGTTCCGATTTATATGAATTGAAATACTACACATTTCACTATCCTACATTGAATGCTTTTACTAATATTTGAATAAAATAAAAATATTATAGTTTGATTTTCGGAAGAAGAGACCTGAGCTGGGAGCGGCTTATTTGACAACGTGACAACGTTGCACGTTATTTGAGTCCCCACCAAACTGCGGACGACTGAACGCCACGCCTGAAGTCTCTTCTTCCGAAAATCAAACTATAACTGTTTACATGCGCAAAAGATATACAGAATATTTTCAAACATGTGGAACATTTTTTAGAGAATACGTTCTACATACACAGGAAGTGAAAAAAATTCATGTAATCATATGTCCAAAAATACTTAGTTTGTTAGTTATACGCTGCACAAGAATTAATTTATTAGTAAACAAGAATTAGAATGTTCAAATTTTGAATTTTGTACCAAATTATACTCTTTTTGTATCATGCCGTACCGTTAAAATAATTCGGATACTTCGATAAATGCGTGAAAAAATATAAAAAACAAAAATTTCATGTGAAGTTAGCGCCTACTTTTTGGAAAATTGATATTTCCAA
This sequence comes from Calliopsis andreniformis, assembly GCF_051401765.1. Lineage (NCBI taxonomy): Eukaryota > Metazoa > Arthropoda > Insecta > Hymenoptera > Andrenidae > Calliopsis > Calliopsis andreniformis. The sequence continues at coordinate 3,064,781 of NC_135067.1, read as the reverse complement.
GTTTGTACTGATTTATATTAAGATTATACGTGTTCCTACTGTCTTTTTTGTACCTTAACGGGTTCAAACTTACAGGATCTTCAAAACCAATCAAGAACAAGCCATCTTGATTTTGGAGATTTTCAAAAATCTGCGACGGCCTTGTGAAAGAGTGTCGTTTGTATTTGCTTCTACCGTTCTTCTTATCGCCAGTACCTCAAAATGTTCGGAGTTGCAAGGATTTCAAAATTTGATAAACAGTAAACTTTTTTGGTTTTAAGGATACTCCAAATTTTTGACCGCCATGCGAAAAAACATCGTTTATACCCGCTTTTAGTGTTTTTTCTTTTGTCTATATTTATAATGGCTCAGAGATACCAAATTTGCAAACTTCGATCAAGGGTAAACTTTTTTAGATTTTGCGTTACTCGAAATCTTATGACCACCTGGTAGAAAAACATCATTTGTATCAGTTTGTACCGCATTCTCTTTCGTTTGTATCTTAAGAAATAAATTCACAAATTGCGGTATTTTTCCGTATAGCGTTAAAGATTTCGAACATCTTAAAAAATAAAAAAATTTACTCTTGATCAAATTTTGAAATCCTTGTATCTCCGAACATTTTGAAGTACAGATGATAAGAAAAGCGTTACAAACAAATGCAAACGATGCTCTTTCACAAGGTTGTAGTAGATTTTGAAAATCTTTGAAGTCAAGATAGCTTGTTATTAATTGATTTTGAAAATCTTGTTAGTTGGAATCCGTTAAGATACAAGCAAAGATGAGGACGGTACAAAGAGGTACAAGTTTAGCACAAATCAGAACAAACTTGAAAATATCGATTTTCGAAAAGGTAGGCGCCAACTTCACATGGAAGTTTTGTTTTTTAGTTTTTTTTTCGTGCATTTATTAAAGTATCAACATTACTTTAACGGTACAACATGGTACAACACGGATACAATTCGATACAATATTAAATACTTGAAATTTCGAAAAAGTAAGTGCCAACTTCACATACATTATTAGCCAGTGATTGTCAACCATTGACCATATTCCAAACACATCGATAGCAATGCTTCTGATCACACAACAACCATCGATTACCATTAACTACTATCGATCTAACATCAAATGCCATAGATTAATTTTCTGCAACCATCGAACGTAAAAGCATACCTTTAATACCTGTTGCCAATCTAGTCTAACGTGTAGCAGCTACTGTAATCCGCGGTGTATTAGGCATTGCATGTCCGTGAAAAGTTGACTAAGCAAAGAAATGCTGGTCTGATTGGCCTACAGATTCCCACTCTAGTTTAGGAATTCTAACACATCGACCTACCGTCACATGTATGGGCTGAAAGATGCGATGAAGATCGACAATAGATCATGTTGAGAGAGCGAGACAGATGGTGATGCTCCTTACCCTTGTGCCGCTTCACCAGACAACTTTTCGCAGATGCATAGTATATAGTAGTAATAAGTAGTATGTAATAAGTCATGATCACCGTGGTGTTTATATCGCCAAATTTTTTACCTGATAACCTAACTGTCATAACCGTCAATATCACGAAACAACACATAAACGATAAACTGATTTTATGAGTGAGAGAAAACAAACGGTGGCTGCAGTGGGAGCGAATTGGTTTAGTCGGTTGTAGCTAGTGGTTGAAGATCGCTGGCGGTGACTGTAATGGGACTGCTGCTTTAAGTAAATTAGATGAAGGTTGTCAACAAAATATTATTACTAATATATATTAACAAAGATTACTTCATAGATAATATAACAAGAATACATTTTATTATTTTAAGGGAAAGTAGGATACTCCATTTTGATCACAATATAATGTAAAGTGGAGGCAGATCGAACGTTATACCATCAGACATTTTAAGTTCAATGTGGGCTTCCCCACCATTCTTTATAATATTACCACGTATATTGTCTACACCTTATATAATAGAAACTGATAAATCTTTTGGATACACTTGCGTTGAATGTAGAGAATTAACTTGCAAATATGCTGTGGTAAACAATATTCATTACCTCGAAATTCGTGCAATCAACATTTTCTCTTTGACACCTTTGACTGTCATAACGTTCCAATCTTCCAACGTTTCAAACAGCAGGCAGACGCATAAAGTGGAATCGCAACATCACTGATAACACGAAACCGGAGAAATTGAACAGGACATGTCTACATTTGTAGGGTCTTTATCGATTTCTGAACTAACAGCAATTCAATTCTATTTGCCATTTAATCTCGTGATAATGTTTTTAGGCAAAAAGACTGAATTTTTACTCAAGCTCAGTGCAAATATTGAAAGAGGACGTATTTTAAAGCAATACATCAAAATGATTAATCGTATTGCGCTGCCTCGCATAAAAAAGCGGCGGGAACCAATGACTGAAGATTTAATCGAAAATACCCAATAATATCAATTAATTAACTAGCTACAAAATTAGCGAGAACTGTGATTGAGATGAATACAAATATGTCATTTAAATTTTCTTGCTTCCTGTACCTGTTTGTAGGTATACCATATTCTATTAGAGTTAAGCATTATTGAAATAAAAAATTATTTAGGTAGAAAATTATGTAAACAACGAATTAAATAGCAGATAATTCCAATTATCGTTATTTAAAGAACCACAAATAAAAAATTTATTTTGTCTCTTTAGAAATAATTAGGAATATAGTGAGAATAGTTGAAAATACGGTTACATTATAACGTGTGAGGCTGTTCTCAAGCCCCTAGCACTCGATGGCTTGTGGTCAAATAAATTATCAATAAAGATACAGATAAAGATGAAAAAATTATTCAACGCTTAAGATGAAAACTTCACGAATAGAAAAATTATCTACATTCGTGGAGTAAATTTTGTATTTTTTATTCGATATTTGAAATTTTTATTCAAATACAAATTTTGCCTATTTCTGTTTTCTATTAAGAAGTACTTTTTATATGTATAATGTTACTTAAAGAAATAATAGAATATTTCAAAATAGTCTTTTGTCCTTTAAAGCTATCTAAAATAAACCAGCATACCATCGCTGGAAACAGGCGACGCGACATGAAGGCAACAATATTTTTTCTTCTTCTATACTATTAGATAAAAAAGGTTAGAATGTTGTTGCCGTTGCCCGTAATTGTATCCCAGACTATACGCGACTTTAATATGGAAATTCACAGCGTCGTTAATGAGGAAATAAAAGATAGCAATACGACGTTATTTCCACGTCGAATTTCAAACGGTCATCTTATTTCTATTTTGAGAGTAAAGCAGATAAATTTTAATCAACCTTCTCTGTGTAAACAATCACAATCCTTACAGTCGTCTTTAGCAGTAATAAAAGTCTCTCTAAAGCAGTCGAGAAAATGAGAAACGCCACGTTAAGAGACCAAGTGATTAAAGTGAAAACGAGGATTGCGATAAGGTAAACTTATTTGCTCTGAACGTTAAAGATTCTATAGTATTAGTAAAATTGATACCAAACCGATAATGAAAGCAAAATGTGAAGTTTTAAACGACTGACAAGGCACATTTCCTTATACGAATCCTGATATCTTAAAGCTTGGTATACATTAGGGCGGAGACTATCCGAATAATCGAATATCCAAATATCCAGATAATGACATTATGGATTATTCGTAATACGGATTTTGTATATCCGAATTTTTTCTCAAAAAATCCAAATATCAATTTGATTTATGTAGTTACGTTTATCAGCAAAGATGTAACTGTATAAATCTTATTCAACAACGCAAACTGCAGGGTCCCAGACTCACCATCATGTATATATTTACGATCTACCTCTATTTTTAGGAAAACTTAGGAAAACACTCTTAGGAAAAAGGTTTTCTTTTTAGTTATTTAAAAATTGAGTTAACTTGGCTGTCGTAGCGTGCTGACGTGCGTGATAGTACTCTGCGAAGTTTCTGTTACAAACTCAGGGAGTGCACATTCTTTGTAACCCAACGTAACGTAACACAAATAAATCTAGTAAAGAATTGCATCGCTAGTACATGTCTAATACTAGCGCCTTTTGACTAGATCTTCTGAACTCGGAAATCTAAGTCGAAGATGGTTCAAGAAAAATCATCGATATAAATTTAGATCGCAACAGTCTACCACCTCCATGGCAATTCGCTGATACGTCTACAGTCTAGACGTGACAATAACAATAGTAAAAAACATAGACTGGAAGGAGATGAAATTATAAACACAGCCATAAACATCCCGTCGAATATCTCTGTTACCACTTCGGATAGATTAGCAGTTCTAGATTTCATCGAAGATCCTATGGAAGGCACTGAAACGACAATAGACCAAAACTCGTCCAAAGAACCCCTGCCTTCTACAAATCGTTTTCGGCGACGTTATCGATATACAAACAATGACAAATTCACTAAAAAAAGTCGTAAACAGGAATAAATATAACCTACAAATATAGCTCTCTGGAACGTCAACAGTCTAGCTCAGTATAAAAACGAGATGGAATTATTTTTAAATAATCAAGAAATACAAGTGATGCTCATATCTAAAACGCATTTTACCAATAAAAACTTTCTAAAAATAAACGGGTACAAATTCTATTACACACCCTAGTGGCACCCTAGTGGCAGAACTCATGGAGGCACTGCAATTATCATCAAATCCACCACGAACTCCCGTCGTTCAAAACAGACTACCTCCAAGCAACAAATGTGACGACAGAAGACTGGCATAGTTCAGTAACACTGTCCGTGATATACTGTTCATCCAGACATAACATCTCCAAAGATAACTTTGACTTTTTTTTCGAAAGCCTGGACGAAAAATTTATCGCGGGTGGCGATTTCAATGCTAAACATCCAGAATGGGGCAACAAAATCATCACTACGAGAGGTAGGAGCCTCTTAAAAAGCATGAACTCAAGTAGACAGAATTATCTTCGCTCAAACGAACCTATACTCTGGCCAACTGACGTTAACAAACTACCCAATCTACTAGACTTTTTTGTAATTAAAAATATCTCTTTGAGATATACCCAAATCAGTTCTTCGCTAGACCTTTCCTCAGATCATACACTAATCGTTGCAACAATCAACTTAACGATTATTGAAAACCGCCCAAACGGACAAATTCACAATAAAATTACAAACTGGTAGGAATTTAGGGTATGGGATAGGGTATAGGAATTTATTGATGTAGCAGCAGATAGCTTGAGTAACAATGTAATAAACGCTATTCGTTCCTCAATACTCAACCAGGAATTCGTAAGTAAACAAGACTATCCAGTTTACATAAAAAGAAAAATTTCCGAAAAATGTAAACTCAAAAGAATATGGCACTCTGCTGGACTGCCCGGAGATAAACATAGGCTAAACAACAGCACGAGAAAACTGATGAAAATCCTCCAAAATCTTAAAAACAGCTGTTTTCAAAAATATTTAGAAAATTTGTCCCCCTTATCGGACGCCAATTAATCGCTCTGGAAAGTAGCCAAAAGACTCACTCATTCACACCGCGTAAGGAAGATGGGCACGAAGCTCTACAGATAAGGCAAATGTATTTACTCTACAGATAACCTAAGTATTTAAACCACATTCTCTACCGTTCAACTTAGAAAAAATAGAAATCTGAGAATATCTACAATCATCTTTCCAAATGTCCCTTCCTATTAAACATTTTACAGTAACAAATAAGTAACAAAGCGATTAAAGAGCTTCCAAAAAAAGGAATAATATTCATTACATCGATATTTAATGCAATTCTTCGTCTAGGGTATAACCCAAAATCTTGGAAATTATCACTTATCCTTTTTCACGAGCCAGAGAAACCGATCCATGAGATAAATTTGTATCGTTCAATCAGCCTACTGTCAAAGATTTCCAAGTTGTTTGACAAACTGCTCACAAAACGCCTCCGTCTCATATTATAAGAGCTAAAAATTATTTCTAACCTAACCCAGGCCATCAATTTGGTTTTCGTAAGCAGCATTCAACAATAGTACAAGTCCATCATATAGTGTACGAAATCAGCCAAAACCTAGGAAAGAAAAAATACTGTTCCACAGTGTTTTTAGACGTTCAACAGGTGACCAGCCACGATGGTTTAATGTACAAACTCAAAGACATTCTGCCCTACCCTTACTTTTCCGCCTTATAATCGTACCTAACCAATAAATCCTTCAAAGTAAAATACTTAGACACCTCAACCTTTTCTATTAACTCTGGGGTACCATAAGGCAGTGTTCTCGGACTCCTCTTATACTCGTTATATACAGCCGACCTACCTACTCTCTCGGAGATAATGATTGCAACGTTTACTGATGGTACAGTCCTACTATCAGCCCATGAAGATCCGCAAATGACATCCACATTTCTTTAACGAAGCCTTGTCACTTTGGAAGAATGGTACCACAAATAGCGTTTTAAAGTAAATGAAAATAAATCTATGCACATAATATTTACCCTATGAAGGCAAACTTGCCCATCAGTAACTTATAACAACATCATACTTTCAATAAAAGACATGGTTAAAAACTTGGGGTTGCACCTCGACAGAAGATTATCGTGGAAATGGCATAGCAAAACTAAATGTAACTAACTGAAGTCGACAGTTAAACAGTTTTACTGGCTCTTTGCTAGACGATCAAATCTAAGCCTAGATAATAAATTACTACTCTATAAAGTTATTCTTAAACCCATCTAGACCTACGGAATCCAGTAGTGGCGAACAGCGAGCAATTCCAATATTTAAATACTCCAACGCTTTCAATGTGAAACAGCAAGAATAATCACAAATGCACCTTGGTATATAACCAACGAAAGAATCCATCGTGATCTTAGGATTCCAACAATTAAAGAGGAAATATCAAAATACAGCAACAGTTATAAAATACACGTAAGTAATCATCTGAACCTGCTGGTCATTCATTTGTTGAACAGAACAGCTCATGCAGGAAAATTAAACAGACACTATCAATCAAAATAACGCGTCTGACATTGCAGTCAGCCGCTGTGTTCAACACACGCAGTCGCATACAAGCGCACACAACACATGAGAAAAAAATGCAATAGATCATATACACACGGAGATGTTGCGTTGTGTGTGTTTCGACACTGCATTTAGGTCTAGGCAGTGGAAATTCCTCGATAAAACACAAAAAGAAAATAGAAAAAAGTTCAAATATATGTTTTAAATATGTATATATGAATGAAAATTTATGTAAAAAAATTACAATGTTTGTAAAATACTGTTATATGTAATTTAAATATTTAAAAAAGGAAAGAAAAAGTTTTCTCCAGATTAGGTATCGATCCTGGGGCATGTTACTTGCAGTCAAACTGTCATTCACAATTACCCAACCCCCTTCTTTCGAGGATACTATTAACATCTCAACATATAGGACGTGGCAGTGCGTGTGGTACAATTGAGAAGAGGGTGATTGGGTGAAACTAAAAGCAAAGAATATAATCTTTGTATAAGATACTTAGTTTTCGGTAAAACTTAAAATTTAAAGATTCGTCTGATACGTGTGTATTTGACTATCCCCGGGCTTCATACATATATGTATGATAGAATAAAGAGTGCTAATGTCATTGGTTTATACGTATATACCTGTGTACAGATCTGTTTTAATTGTTACCAAGAATTACGCATTAGCACAAGATATTTCACGAAATGTCATCGTTTAATTCCTAGATTCATCCCTCCGAATTTCATATAATTCTCTGAGGATCACACCGAAGAGTCTTCTAATTGTAAGTTGAAAAGTGAAAATATTTAGACAATCCCCAAGGTCGCTCGTGGCTCGTGCCGCTTGCCCACGACTTGGATAGCGTTTAAGTTTAAGTTTCAAGAGTGAGCGAGTAAGCTTCACTTTAAATGCGCCTTCTCTTCAGACTTTCTGAAGCTATCTAAAGTGGTCCAAAATACCGAGTTTCCGAACACACAGCTGGTTCGGTAGTGTGTGTAATGGAGGGGAAAATTTCTAGTAACGCACGTCGCCAATTTTGGTATCATAGATGTCGATTCCACATCGTTAGCCGTCCTAATCGTTTTAATCTGTTTTATGGATAACCCAGTAAAAAGTAATGCTGAGATATGGGTTTCGTCCTTGTATGAGAAGTTTTTAAGCTGCGAAAGGGTTCATTCGAAAGGAAAAAATTCAATGGATGGTAATCTGGTCATAATTTAACGAGATTCTGCTGATATTTAGTAATACGAGTGTTATAAAGTAGAACAAAAATCGATCGTTCACAGCCGTGGAATCCAAGCAATTTTATGTAATTTAGAGAGGGTTCTGAACGAAATCATGACCAAAGTGCGCTCCATTGAACTTTCTTCTTTCGAATGAACCTTTTTCCAGCTCAAAAGTTTCTCATACGGGGACGAAAAGTTAGCTTCCGTAAACCCATATTTTTACCATATTTTATCGGTAATGTCACCTCTTTGCCATATCCTAGTCTACCCCCTTAAGTATAGTAGAAAGAAAAATTGAAAACCAATTATTTGACAAAGGTTGAGATAGAGATAACTTTTTCGTTAAGTGTAATGAACAATCACAATGCTTAGTGTGCAAACGGAAACTTCTTGACATAAAGAAATATAATGTTGCTCGTCATTATGATATTTACAAAAAGGACATATGATACGTGTTCTGCATAATGTCGAGTGGAAATAGTAAGAAAGTTAAAGCAGGCAGAGACAGAAGCAGAGGATAGTAATTTAAATACGCTTCGGCAAAGAAGCGTTGCAGCTTCGTATGCCGTCGCCTTAGAAATCGTTTGAATCAAAAACAGTTTTTCTGGCGAAGAACTTATTAAAAATGTTTTATTGAGATGGTGAAAGTATTTGGAAATAAAAATGCAATTAAATATTTTCAAACAGTTTCATTGACGCGGTATAGCATTACTAATCACTGATTAGTAATCAGATTAATGACATTGATGGTCACATCGAAAATAAATTGAAAATATTGGTACAAGAATATCGTTATTTTTTACTATGTCTCGACGTAAGTACAGATATCACGGATATAAGCCAATTATGGATATTTGTTCGAATGATTTGTTACGTATGCATCAGTTGCGTGATCCTTTTAACCCTTTTTGAGAGCTGGAATGCATTGGGCTCATAGATAAGGCTCCGTCACTTCCTACCTATTTTATGTAATAGTTTTTCGAAGACTTTTATCAAAAATGTTACGTAGCGCCTGTATCCCCATCACTTTTAACATACAAACAAGAGATATAAAAGGCCTGGAAATCAAGTCTCCGTGGATCAGTTCTCGAGTACTTCTACAACGTTACTCTGTTCGTCTAGACCTTCAAATATCGGATTTTAGTTCTTTTCAGATTACTATTGTAACTTTGTAACCATACAGGACATAAAGTTGCTATTAGGTATTACTAATTATTCTCCGAGACACCCGTAGTACTCATTGCGTTAAGACTGACATTTTTATAATAATGTAGTTTATGTTTTAATATTTTAAACACGAGTAATTTCAATTTCACTTAACAACCAGAGTCATTATCCAAATCCAAACCAAATTGAACCCGCAAGCAATAGACTCTTGCTGCTCGGGGTGTATTGTTATGGTTATGAGTGTAACACCCCACGGCCTACTCTATCTCTATCTCTCTAACGCACTTCATCTCTCTCTATCTCGTTATATTTACTTCGCTCTCTCTATATCACTATTATATAATCGTTTATTACTTAATATCCTATTAATTATAGCAATTGTTAATATTTTTGTACTCTGCCTTGTATCATCTATTATAAGTTTTAATTATATTTCAATACAAGTACAACATATTTCATGCGTTTTTATCTAAAAACATTCACGGTTAGAATAAGTACGCCATTAGTAATAAAACATTGTGTACGTACGAACTCCAACTGGCGGGTACATAAGGAGCTGCAAGAGCAACAGGAGATACACTTCTCTGACATCAGGTTGCGGAAGCACGATCTGTAGAGGCAGCTGAGGTACTTATCCAATAAGATTGAGACCGCTCCTTTAGAGGTAATGACCGTTCTCCAAAGATCAAAAGTGGTTGATGCTCCTTTGCAGGTTTCGATTTGCGTAACCTTTATGACAGGTGCACTACGACGATTCCAAGCGAGTGCAATAAGGGCGATATCTTAGAGGCAGCTGATGTAGTAAGTCCAGTTAGACTGAGACTGCTTCTTCAGAGATAGCAACCATTCTAGAGTGATTAAGTAAATAATGCTCCTTCAAAGTTTAAAATTCGTGATTGCCACAAGCAGACGAATCACTTGTCAACAAGCGCTAGAAACTATTCTACGTCTGACAGATACTAAGATTGTTTCTAAAGAGTATTTTTCTCGAAAGCAGCGACTAATAATACGAGGTTATAGTCACCTATAGATTTGGCAGCGACTGAAGCATACGAGACAAAATCCATTGTTCACACGCATATATATACCCAAACTGCGTCTCATATCAACGCTATAGAGGACCCTCGTACTACGAATTGCATAGATTAACATATTTCTAATTAAAACTCGCGTAATCATATAACTATAGCCTAACACTCGTTCAACTTATTACATCCGACTTTTACCCGGTTCCCTTTTTCATTGTCAATGAGCGAAAAATGCTGATGCATTTCGTAATATGTTATGTAAACGATTGCAGCCAACTTCGCTGAGCTGTTTTGATAGAACAGTACATAAGCGTTCTCCTATTAAATATTACGAATTATGACCCAAAAAGGAATATTATAAGAACAAGTCCCGACAGCGTGCAAAGAGAAGTTGAATATGGAATTCTATCGAGTCAGTCAAGGATCAGAGCGAATCTCTGATCACCACCCACGCGAGAGCTGTAACATCGTAACAGCGAGGGCCTATTGTAACGTTTAGCAGAAAACTACATTAGAGTCGAAGGGTATCGCGAGTGTATGAGAGATACGAAAATGCGTACAGTAAAGAAACTGCGTCGAGAAGTGACGACAAACGACCAGTGACAGTTAAATCTACAAGGTGGTGACGTTGAGACTATGCAGACAGTGAGGAGGAATTGGTATGTAAATTACGTTTTGTTAAATATATAAAACTGAAAACCAGAAGCCTAGTCTATCAACTCACTTTCCCTTTTTTCTTTCATATATATGTACTTCTAAGATAAGCTTAAGCCAAATGTGCTTTAGCGCTTTAAAAGAGCAAGAACCCTTAAGGTTCTTCTCCGCCGCTTGAGACAATCGCCCGTCTATATAGAACATAACAAACTAAATATAAAGCGCAAACATATATCCTTTGCGTATTTTAAGTATAACTGATAGATAAATATATGTGTTCGATAATAATTACAATCAGTAGAACCTCACTTTTTATATATCGAGCTAATAATCATGTCATAATAGATATAATAGAGACGTTACACGAGTCTACTAACATTCCTATGGCTCCCTATGATAGTCATGCACAGGCCTATTCACACCAACCATCCTGCGACTCTCTGTGTTAGCTATGCACAGGCCTATTCACACCAACCATCCTGTAACTCTCTATGTTAGTCAAACACGGGTTTGTTTGCTACTAACAAAACTACTGTCTGCTACTCTCGTTGATACCAATCCTCGGCATCGCGGCCGAACTCTACTTGCCCTTGTGGCTCGTAATAAATTAATAATGACTTTTTTATCCATGAAGAACTATTGTCATTACTTCCTTTGCACTCTACTGCAAACGAATAGATATTTTCAATGCTATACGTGAGTAAGTTGAAAAATATGAAGAATTTTCCAAATGTTCCACGATAATCACAAACGAAGCGAAAGTAATGGTTGGTCACGAAATTGGATTGTGGGGACTTTTAAGAAAAATAGGATTACGTACACAATGTTGCAATGCATTGACCACCAAGAAGCTCTCTAGGGAGAAATATTAACGCTTACTCCAATTATGAAAGTTGTAAATATTACAGGTAGCAGAAAGCATTTTCACATTGAAAATATAAAACATTTTTGGAAGACATGAGTGCTGCATACGGAGATTTATGTGTATATAATAGCATACTTTGGTTAAATGCGGGAAAATGCTTGAAAAGGTATTTCAATTTAAATAAAAAGATATCACAATTTTTAAAAAATGATATAAAACCGGATATTACGGACATTCAGGAGAAATTTATAGATAGTAAATTTTGAAGTGAATTAGCTTTTCTGATGGATATAGGTAATATAGGTAATTTATATCACTTAAATACGAAATTACAAATTCAAAATCAAATCATATCAGATTTAAGTGATCACATTAATAGATTCCAATCAGTATTTATCAGTGTATTTGCGACCATGAATTTTTAGGGAGTTGGAAAAGGACTTATGATAAGGACTCAGGGTGTGTGGCCATGAAAGAGGAGTGAACGAGAGGTAATCAACATATAAATGATAAAGTATTTTTTCTTTATGAGATATGTAAAATCAAAATATTGTGTTAATATAACAGATGAATCATTAAATTCTTTGTTACCAATAGCAATCAATATGTCCGTTGATATACCAACACTTGTCAGCAGAATGACTCGTGCACAAATGTTCCATTAGAAATTGTAAATCAATATTTGAAATAATATTTTAATCTTATGAAGCTCATGAACATATCCATAAATTTGCTAACATGAAATTCTAGCTTCATCTCATGTTTGCAGATAAAGGCAGATAGATAACGAAACACAAAGAACCGATATGTCATTGTTTTTGCACTCTACACAAAGTTAGTAGTGTTTACGGAACTAGTGGGGAAACAAAAGAGACTAATAATGAGAGCATGTGACTTGCAGCCGAAAGAAGTTAGCCATTTCTAAATCTGAACTATGCCATGTTCGATATCATTTCCTTCGAAAAAAACATAAGAAATCGATTAGTGGTACTTGCGTCGAAATATAATAAGAAATGTAGAATTGCGTACTTTCGATTGCTAAGGCCTAGTCCTAGATTTATAGTTTATATTATTGCATTGTTCCTTGAGTTTGGGACCTTTGTTGGGGTAGCTTGCCAATTTGTCCGACCAGACCCGAAATCACCAAGGAACTCCCTACCACTACTAGAAAGTACTAGTGAGGAACCATCACATGTGGGAACAGCTGCATCCTGTTGTTAGACGATGCAACCCAACCCGTCCTAATGCCCAACATCCAATGGCAATTCCAGTTTCCTCTCTACCAGACCTGCAATACGTTCCTTGATAACGTAACGCGATGATACGATGCTACTTCGTGTTACATATCAATAACCATATAATATTACCCATATAAGACATATTGTAAATATAATGTAAAATAAAATAAAAGGTCAATATGAACTGAAATATGTATATAATATCGATTTCATTAAAATAATTGTTTAAAACATGTACATATTTTGTACAAAACTTAATAGTATCCAATATCTATATGTGAGAGCCAAATTAATTGAAGCCAAGTTTTTCGAAATTTAATTATCTATTTACTCTTTATTTCTCTTTCAAAGATACTGTATACATAAATACATATGTATATAAATAGATAAATAAATAGTTACATACATACATACGGGTATATATGTACATTTTTTTATCAGTATTGTATTAGTATTGTTCATTTTGACCTTCTATTTTATTTTGCATTATATTTACAATATGTCTTACATGGATAAGGTTATTTAGTTATTGATACGTAACACGAAGTAGCATCGTATCATCGCGTTACGTTACCAAGGAACGTGTTCCCTTCACTACTATGTCCAGCATAGTCCATCCTCCACTTCTAGTCACAGTATCCCACTAGAACTTAACCCTACTCCGGGATGATGTAAATTCGTTATGCGCTGGTAAATACTTTCCTGACAGGTCTGCTCTCTACTAGTCTAACACGAATGTCCCCTCATGGCCGAGATTTTCAGAGTAATCCTGGCTAGAGGTGTTCCGCTGGCTGCTAGTTCGTCAGGTCTGCACTACTGTATATCCAGATTCTTACTCATGGTAGTCAGATACTGACACAAAATGGATAATTTTACTTTTTCAATGTCATCTTTTTTAATATAACTCAAAATGGAATTGTCTAAGGACTCCTAAGATATGAGTTCACGTGACAGTAAGTCATGACTTTTGTTGTCATGACATTGTACAATAATATAATAGTATTAAGTTTTACTGTCACATCTAATTTTCACAACGACAAAAGTAATAACGTTTGCTGTCATGACCATAAGTCACAATTTACTGTCATGTGAAAACATACCATAACCAAAATTGGTAATAAGTGTTTCAAAGAGTGATTTATTTTTCTTAATTTACAAAATGATTCAACTTTTAACCAGTGGTTTTTATAAACCGTACTAGTATTGTAAGGCTTTAACTGTGTTATGATATCTGTAGTTTGATTTTCTAAGATTTTTTGGAACTATTTTCAAAGTTAAAATGTTAGTGTACCTCCGTCTCTCCTTCGTTATTCTTAGCGTTAATGATTTACACTTGACTCCCAATTTATAACTTAAAACTTGGCTGTATACTTTGCAAATGAAATTTTACAGGAGTTTCTCATCTAATAAATTACATCCGAAAGGAGTAATAACAGTCCAGAATAAGCAAGTTATTACGTAATTTGAGCTTTAACATGTTGAAAAACATTTAATATAACGGACAAGTTGATTGATCGTTAATAGGAACATTACTGCAGAGGTTTTTCTTGGCGTCGATTTTAGAGAACGTCAGAAGTAAGCATCTATTTTACGTGACCAAGTTGTTTGGTCCTCTCAGCAAATAGAAAACGAAATTAGCATCAGCACTGGATGTTTCGCGGAGGCGGAAGGCTCGCAGCACCAACAGGAAACTCTCTTGGCGGGAAAGGTTAATTCTCTTCCAACGTTATTCGTTTTTTACCATTCCGGTCCATTACGATACTGAACATCAAAGTTCACACTTAACGTCAGGACTTTTTCCAATGACTAAGTTTTGCTTGCTAATTGAGTTCCGGTTTCGTCGCCTTTGCTCTCATTGCATGATAGAACTAGCGTAAAACGAAAGTACGTAGGTGTGTACTGACTGTTGAAGAATTGATACTGTTACGGGAATGGAGAAAATAGCTCTCCTCGTTGACAAATTGTTATAGTCTCTGAAGAAAGCGGATAAAAATGACCGTTTGAAATGTCGGAAAGAGAAAATGGAATTTCAAGATGGCGTAATGTATCGTCTAAGGAGATCCTACATCTGTAGGTACACTTGGAGATTCTTGTGAAATGTTGAAAGATGAATCTGAGCGTCATGTAATATCCTTCTATGTACATTCCACAGAGATCAGTTACGGGTTTTGTTGTTTTGTATAGAAATACCCTTGAACTTGAAATGTTCAGTTAAATATAACGGAATGCGAATTAGCACGTGCGTGTCGTGTTCAATTGTAAGTGCCATTCTAAAAATTATCAGTTTAAAAAATAAAATCTATTATCATGCATAGATAGCAAATTCCTAAATGAGATATAGTTCTTAGACACGTTATCATTATATTTCTAACAGTTCTTGTAATATTCAACAATTTTAATTTGAAGAAATTATTTCTCCACATGAAAAAAATTTCACTATACCTATTTGATATCTAGAATATTAAGAGCATATTCCCACTCAAAGATGTCGACTTTATGCGCTGTTTAGAATGAAGAATTATTACACGTGCATAATTATAGAGCAAAATTTTTGAAACTTTACTTACGTATTATGTATAGGCTAATCTGATGTAATTTAATTTCATTTACATACATTAATAAGACACTTCTAAACATGTACATAAAATGAAAGTACTTTACAACGTCTACATGAAAATTAGCGACATTTTAAAGTATGCTATATTTTTACCCCACTATATTTTTATCCCACAATTAGTAGACTGCTCTGAGCAGACCAAATTAAATACTAATAAGGAATAGAACTTATTTCAAAGAATATGTTATTCTATTTAAATCACGCTGCTGGAAAAGTGTCAACGAATGTTTCTCAAACATTACCTTTTCATGTCTTCGGATTATTAGTATGTTTTTGTTATGTAAAATATTTAAAAACGCAATATAAAGGATCTTTGGCCTCTCGGGAAACAAACGATATGTAATTCTGTTATGGAATTTAATGAATGTTGAGAGGCAAAGAAATACTCTTACAAAACATTAATTCAATTTAAAGCAATGCGCTGATTCAAAGGATTATTAATGAATAGTTGCGCAGACTTTGATTACAAAGATCTTTTTTGAAACATAAAAGTATTTCTAATGTATTTCCACTGAATTCCTTTTCCGTTTGTTACTTTATCCAATTCAGGTCTTCCCCAATAAACTATAAAAGTGCATAGTAACAGTTTTTCTAAAGACACGGTTATAAAAGACAGAAAATATAGTACCATGAATTAATTTTATTTGAATTATGATATTCACTATTACCCACTTAGCAGTTACTATAAATTCTAAACGATGTTGTTTCATAACAAAAAAGATCTTTTAATCGTATAATATACGTCAGAATTCTAAAGGAGATATAAATTAAGGTGACACGAAATATAAAAATAGAATTTTGCTTGTTACTTACGATTTCTATTAGTAGACAAGAATTGCTTCTTAAGATTTGAGCTTAATTAACGTTCAGCAAATTTTTTAAAATGTCGCAAAAATTATTATTTTCGCTAAAATTATTATTTTTGTCGATATAAAGAAACTTGTTTTTATTTCTTCTTTCTGATTTTATAACAATTGATTAACATCAATTCTGGTAAAATTTTATCACCCTATACGCTCTACAGAATATGAAAAAAGATAAAAAATTATAAATAATACATGTAGGTGCATTATGCTAATCGATGTGAACAGAGGTTATTTGTCCGAAATACTTTACTGTTTATCAAGTTAATTTTAATTTTCTAATTGTTTAATAAAAATATATATTCTCTTCTGACATTAATAAGTTTTAGCACATTATACATATAGGTATTCACATTAATTCGTACAATACTGTAAGTACTGAGTAGTACGATTTAAATTTCATGTTGTTCATCATGAATTTCATTTTAAAAGGAAACATGAAGGCTCTGGTATTTTGAAAGGAAATATTTTCTACTTCGAAGATATACCAAAATTGATTTGAACAGAATTTTTACGATATATTTAAAAAATACAAAAATGGATACTTTAAATGCCACACCTCAAAATATGTTTCCAACGAAACCAGCTTTTTTTGATCTAATCTGGGAAAACTAAAAGCAAGTTGTATTCGCTATTGGAAAACAGTCACAATTTGTATTGTATCGTTATATTGCAATATAAATTTCCGAGAAAAGGAAAATTAACTCACGTATGCATCCATTTTGTTGCTTTGCTGCGGTTCGACGCGTTGCACACGTAGTTGTCTTCGAACAGCTTTCTATCTATCCCCTGCAACAGATCAAATAGCATCAATTAATCCGGCAATATCGAATAACAATGATAAACTCATGTTACAGAAAACAATTTTGATATCTTTCGAAAGGAAACCATCGATGCCACTTTTTTCCATGAAATGCTTTCTTATTACATTAATATTTTAATTAATTAAATAATAATTCTACATACTGTAACAGTGTTTTCTCCTTCTATTTCTAGTGAGTTTACTAATTCCTTTGATATTGCTTCAGATTGATAATTAATAAGGACCATAGGCTTATCAACGGAATCACGATTTCGTAAATTGACGACGAGATGGGAAGCTGAAGCGAGCACACCACACCCTTGTTTGCCGTTTCATTAGCCACTAGTATTAACAGCTAGTGGTAACCTATCCTCCCTTTACATTGGTGGTTTCACCACTCTGTCATCACGTCCAAATTATTACTCCACAAGCATCGTTTACTCCTAGTAATCAGAAAAAGGGCCAACTTTTTTTGAAATTAATTAGAGTTTCAACGTGCTGTGGATCACGAATTTTCTGAACAGAATTTCACCAAGAAAACAGATATCTCTTTTAATATAAATGTATTGCAAAAAATGTCTAGTTAAAGTACCACGACACTGTTAACTATGAAAGATGACTTAAAATACTATTACAAAATAGAAAAATAAAAGATACACCATAAGGTAAAAGTAAACAACAAGCCCCACTTTCAAAGGAAAAGTGTTACAAAAAATATTTTTCATTAATGTATCATTTTATTTATTAAATAACGGTAATGGTTACTTTCTCTACACAACGACTCCTCAATTATGAATAAAACGAAATGAAAGTAGTAGAAATAATGTAGTTATGTTTTCAAGACTTGAATGGAAAATTTTATAACACAGTGTTCAGATAAAATACCTCACACTCAAGAAATGCAGCTATATATAGAAGTCATAATATTATTCTTAATTAAATGTTATCGATTTGTGTAGTATTTACTTTAATATTTGATGAAAAATACGCTGTACTTAGAAACCAATATGAATTTAAAGTTGAAACTTGTTTTTCTTCACATTTGGGGCATTTTGTAAATTCTAATATATCAAACATCCTGATGTAAATTTAGTAACAACATATTGTTAAGAGGTGTAGGTAATATCAACTGAGATTAGTTTTCTTATTTTTCAAACATATGCCTTCATTTTTCATAAAAAGGTAGTTACATATAAAACTGATTTCATTCAGTATTATCTGCAAACTGTTTAGAGATCATAAATCAATTTTTTGGACATTTATCGAAGGAACATAATAATCACACCTTAACTTAAGCACGTTTACTACGGTAATTTATAATGTAACTTGTTGGGTAAATATATAAATTGGCGGCTTTCCCCAAAGTCGGCTATTTCGCTGAAATGTTTTCTTAAAACACTTACATATCATTAAAACGAGAAATCTATCTAAAAGATAATAAAAGCACTCTAATTTTTGCTGTTTTTATGTAAACACGTCAAATTAAAAAATTGTATTTATTTTGTGATAATGAATATAAATGTGATAATTCTTCAGTTTAATTCACTTAGCATTCATAAAATTAGATGTTTAGGTACTTTATAATGTGTGTACTAATGATGGGCTTTCTATGGATCCGAAAAAGGAGTACTTTCGAATTAGATGTCGAATCACATTAGCTTAGCTGCCACAGACGTGCATGTATAGTGTATTTGCGATCATTTGTACCAGGGTTTTTTTCGTAAACGGTAAACATTAGAAAAAAACGAAAGAAAAAGTTGTAGTACAATTGTACTTACAATAGAATGCTATACATTAATATTTAGAATATTCTTTGACAATCAGAGGACTCGACACATTATTTTATGTCGTATGAAAGTGTGCATTAAGATGTGTTCAACCATATAGTACACTATGGCTTTCAGGATTATACAAGGTTAGAAATAAAAGAAGTAAGTTTAACATCTCGTAATATCATATTTACTAGTATGTTGTACTGATATGTTAGACAAGAAAGTTCTAACGAGAAAGTTTTTCAATAAACACGAATATATTTTACAAAATACACGCAAAATACAATTCCGCGGAGAGCTTCCTCGATGAACCGTGAGGTACGAAAGGTTCTACAAGAGTAATGCGTTCTCGCAACAAGCGTCTTAGCATTCCTCCTACGTGTTGCTATTGCAAGGTCGTGTCCTGCCATGTGTTTTTCCCAGGTTTTCCCCAAAATGGGCCTGGTTGTCACTGTCACAGTGGAACGGCCGGTCGTCGATGCCGCGGCGGAACGCTAAGCCAGCGCTCATGGCGTTCGAACATTTAAAAAAATTCATATTTTTTTACAGATTAGACTACATATCGTGGTCAATATATCTTTCATTAACAAAAATACATTTCTGAGTTCTGCTGACCACATTCCTGGTAGCTTGTGCCAATGTTGCACTGGATACGGATACGCACGCTTCTTTTATTTTAGATTCCAAGACGTCTAAATTTTTCGACAGTGTAGTATAAACAATCTCTTTAATATGTCCATAAAAAAATCTAACGATGACAAATCAGGGGAACTTATAGGCTAATTTATAGGTTCGTATATTCCGATCCATTTATTGTCACATTAAATACGATATGTAGTCTTATGAATACCACATACTAGTAAATACAATATTGTGTGATGTCAAATTTTATTCT
Organism: Calliopsis andreniformis; assembly: GCF_051401765.1. Taxonomy (NCBI): domain Eukaryota; kingdom Metazoa; phylum Arthropoda; class Insecta; order Hymenoptera; family Andrenidae; genus Calliopsis; species Calliopsis andreniformis. The sequence goes on along the minus strand of NC_135067.1, from coordinate 3,044,713 downwards.
CTTTTTTTCTGACCTTGTATAATCGTGGAAGCCTTTGTATGGTGTAACTCATCTTAATGCACGCTTTCATATGAGATAAAAAAGTATGTAGCATTCCATTTAAAAAATGAAGATCACCTTCATTTCTCAAAGAATATTGAAAATATAAAAAATTGAAATACGTTGACGCGTTACCAGTAAAGTATACTACAACAATCTCCGCTTCCATTTTTTTCTTATGCTTACAGTTTACGAAAAATACGCTGGTACAAAGTATCGCGAACATTCTGTACATATAAAATCCCGAAAAATTCTTATTGTGTCACTTTTTAAGAAAATTGGGAGAAAGTACATTACTTTTCCAAGTTTCCCCGATTGATTTCTTATTTTAATGACAAACTGAAGCCTTTTAAAGAACAAACGGCATGAAATAGCAAAAATGTACAAGAGCCATGCCGTGAAAAGCTGCTAGACTACACAATTACCACTTGTTATCAGGCAAGACGTTAATAAAGCAATCTGATGACATATTATTATCTATTATATAAATATTGATTTTCTATACGTCATGTGTAATACTTTTCATTTACTAAATAAGTGCACTTAGATTTTTGTATGCATTATTGCACTTAGGGAAAAAAATAAGAAAAATATTATTTATATAATGTATCAGAAGTTTGGAGCAACATGTAAATAGAAATGGAAGAAAACTAATCGTAAGTAGAATTTAATTTATTGGGAGGAAAGTTTCATATTATACCGGACTTATTGAATCTCTACCAAGTAGTTACTACCTGATCCTGATCCTAATCTGTTGTTGCAGTAGAACATGACTGTTCGCCTATACAAATAGTTACACTAATTTGAGTATGAACTACTTTTGTGTCAGCTACGATAGTTTCCGAATATATCTTCATATCCAGAACTGCAGTGTCTAGCGCTTGTCGTATACAGAGTTGGTGAGAAAGCGATGTTGGTTTCCAACTGTAGTAGAAACCAACAAAGCTGACATTACTTCCTCGCCAATATAACAATATGAATAGAAAACACATTGAATCACACAGTATTCTTGCAAACGCATTGAATTTCAGATTTTATGGTATTCGTGTGTAACCTAAAGCTTACGTCGATAATTCGACAACATATTTTCCACTTCCAAAACCATATTGAAATTGAAACCAACGCAAGTGTAACTTTTCATGCGTAATATCAAGTCATGAAGATAAAACTTGTTGAGTTTATTATAATATGTATTATAACAAACAATTTGGGTTTTTAACTCTGTAACTTCTAACTTTCATAGAATTTTTAAAGATGTCGTACGGGGCAATAAACTTATATTATTAAACAATATAATGAAACCAAAAAATTAGCAATATATTACACTAATTTTTTTAAATAAACCTTTCTTTAAAATATTGTGGGGTAAGGTTATATTAGGTTTAAGAACGTTTAGGTTTAAATAATTTATGACTGGGCCATTTGGGACGCCGATGGTTTGCAGGCGAGTGACGATGACCGGTAGAACCGTGTCCCAAACTCTTGAAGATAGCGTTAAGTTTATTGTTTAGGTTTTGGTCGTGGGTGAGAACAGAAGAGAGGAATGACTGGTGACGAGAGTGTTGGACGAAAGGAAATTCGGCAGAGTGGATCGAAAAACTCTAGCGTACAGATCACGACGTAAGACGTGAAGTGGAGTAGTATTGCGTGGACTCTTTTAGAATATCTAGTTTAAATCATTTAGTAGTGCTATATTTTAATTAAGTATATACTTTACGTTATCTTACACGTGGACTTGATTTTGCAAAACCTTCCAATCCCACAGTATGTCATTTATACCTTTTGATCCTATCCCTAGGAACGAAAGTAACATGCGATAATATAAGTTTAAGTTTGAAAATTAAAGTAAGTAATAGAAAAAATACTTTTGAAAGATATTTCTACTTCTTCTGAAGGTAAGAACAACTATACACTGGGTGTAGAAAGTGTTCGTACACCGACTAATTTCGAATAATATATTGTGAAATTGTAGTTTATTAACTAATTTTGTATAAACAACGAGTTTGTACATATTCTCGGAAATCTCTAGAACAGATACGGTGCAAGAAAACTTAGTTGATTGAATAATTTGCAAAGTTATCAAGAAAAAAACAAAATACTGTCTGAAATAAAAGAGCAGTAGCTATTCGTACAGTTCTGATTTCGAACTATCTGCAAGTGAGTTTTTAATGTAAACACCTCACATGATTGTTTACTAGCTATGATTGGCATCGTCAGTATGTTTGGAAATGTTGTCAGCATCAGTCGAATTCGAGACCGTGTACTATTCGAAATTGCCGTTGAAAATGGAACCAAAACGTAGGGAAAGTACGAATAAAAAAAGAAAAATTATTATTAATTTGTGTAATCGGTGGAAAAGTTTATTGAAAATTTCCCGGATTATAAACCGACCTCGCTCAACTATGCAAAGTATCGCTGATAGATACGGATTACAAATAAAGTTGCAAAACAACTCAAGAAGTGGATGTCCGAGTAAAATTAACCAATATTCCGGACGAGCGATTATTAGAATGGTAAACCAAGATCCAAGGATAAGTGCAATAAAAATAGCTAAGCATCTTAGAGATAATTTGGATATTGATCTCACGGTCAGTACTGTACGTAGTTTCTTGCAGAGTCAAGGGTGCCACGATCGGGTGGCCCGTAAAAACTATTTCGTGAGTGAAGCAAATAGGAAGAAAAGATTGTTACTACAAAAAAAAAAGATTTTACTACATCAATGGAGTACTGGAACCGAGTGATCTTTACAGACGAGAGTAAATTTAATATTTTCGGGTCGGATGGACGCTTTACTACATGGAGAAGAAAAAATGAAAAACTGAGACCACAAAATTTACGACCTACAGTAAAACACGACAGAGCTTCCGTACTCGTTTGGGGTTGCATAAATGCAGCTAGTGTTGGAAAATTAAATTTTATTGATAGAATAATGAACCACTTGGTTTATATTGGCATTTTGAAACAGAATCTTTCTGCCAGTGTAGAAAAAATGGGCATTAAAGATAATTTTATATTTATGCATGATAACGATCCAAAGCATACGGCGTACAATATGAGGATGTGGATGTTACATAATACGCCAGCATACATAAAAACTCCACCACAATCTCCTGATATTAACCCCATCGAACACCTATGGGACTACTTATGGAAGAATGGAATAAGATCCCATCCAGCTTAGCAGCGAAATTAGTAAATTCAATGCCAAGAAGAGTCGCAGCAATTATAAAATCAATTTAACTGTTTATTTTACTATTTCCTTGTCAAATAAATTTCATTTCCACGTTTTTCTCATGAATTTCTAATGAGTTTTAAAAAATGTAGCAGTTGTACGAATACTTACTGTTCTTATATTTCAGTCAATATTTTGTTTTTCTCTTGATAACTTTGCAAATTATTCAACCAACTAATTTTTTTGCATTGTATCTGTTCTAGAGATTTCCGAGAATATGTACAAACTTGTTGCTTATAAAAAATTGATTAATGAACTACAATTTCACAATATATTATTCAAAATTAGTCGGTGTACGAACACTTTCTACACCCACTGTAAATATCAACATAAACTTAACATAGACTTTTACCAGAGCCCACGTTCTGTTTTTCTTTCATGACTGTTGGACATTTTATAAACAGTAATCCCGTATTTGAAGATCACGTTTAAGAACTTGGTAAATCCATTTTTGTCTATTTTTCATTTTTTTATGTCGTATGGTAGCCACAAGGAAATGATTTAATCGCATGTCGAAGTTGAAAAGCTGAAAATCTTGGAGGAGAGATGAAAATGACATGCAAAGATGGAAGCACAAGATTATTGCTCGACTAGTATTTGTTTTATAACATTTGTCACATTCGTCTCGTGTTACGTTCGTCCCTGGTCTCCCATACTGCACATACTTGCAGAAAAAAGTAGATTTCACTTTGTTGGGTTCGCGAATAAGCATCTTTATGGACTTTAACGGTTCTAAAAAATAATTAACTGTCCACACGAGAACTATTTCTCCTAATTATGTTACATATAAAATAAAAAATATCACAAAAAATGATTTTACGTATCAAGCCGTAGACGCCAACACACAGTTTTGTCTGGTAGAAGACAGTATACTTTACAAGTAATGTTAACAATTCGAGGTTGAGTTAGATACATGTGATTAGGTCGACCTGAGAGTCATATATTCGAAGGGATTCCTCAACATTACTTTCAGATGTTTCGCACTTACGAATGTTTCCATTCAATGTACATATGAGACTGACGAGACGCAAAGTTACCATAAACGACCCACGAGTGTTCAGGCATTCTATTGTAGGATATCCGCACTCGTAACTGCAGGTTCGACTTTCGTTGTAGCCCTCTTGCCAATCGAGATCACTATTCACAGAACCGGATAACTTTTTGTGACTACCAGGAGTCTTGTTAGCGAAGGGTGTCGTTCACGTACCATACGATACTATGCGAATTCGGAATTCTCAGAGGGGTGACAGGGAAACGCTTCCTTGGATCATATGAAAGTTTGATCGGTTGAAAAGCTGTTCTTGCGAGTGGCACCTGCAACCGATCGATATAAAATTTTTTGGGATAGGGGATTGGGGGGAGCAAATATAGAATTTAAGCTTCGGGATTTAAATGGATTCCGAGATATTAATAAAAAATATTGGTACCATAGATGGAATTATGGCTATACAGACATTATTAATACAATTATTTTAAGTTGTGACCGCGTATACAGACGTGGCCAACGCGATAGTCATTTCGCTCGTTGCTTGCTGTTTATACGTATAGTTATTCCCGCAACTAAAGTTATACTTATAGCGTGTTAGGTTGCCTGGAAAATGTTTTATACTTTATCCCGCATTTATTAAACATTGTACACATTAATATGATCAATTCCGACAACTTCACCAAGCATATTTGGAACTTTACACTATCAAGTCAGCTGTGTCTGTGTACACAGTCACATATTTGTATATATACGTAGAACATGGTAGTCTAGTATATTTTTGTTAACACCTTGACCGCTTCGTTGGTTACATGTGACCACAGATTGTTTTGTCTATGACGTCACGGTGGTCATCAGTGATTCGAGTGCCTGATTATTAAAGTACTTTCGTGGTGCCCTGAGTCAAAGATGTGAATTTGGCATGACGGTTAACGTGTTAATATCTCGAAAACTATGAGTTTCCGATAATCCAGATTGCGACCATTGTAATTCTTGGATCATAAGCTTTGAATCAAACTATAACACATCCTCCTGCTCGTTCTCCCAATAACTAATGCGAATATTTATCATTAATATCTCGAAAATTAATAAATACCCGAAGTTAAAATTGTATATTTTAAGTCCTGCCCCTCGCCCCCGAATCTCGCATCGATCGGTCGTGGATGACATTTGTAATTATTTATGTGCATTTTTTTAGTACGAATTAATGCCACAAAGAAAAAACAATGTACTTATATTGCATCATTACATTTAATAAGTTAATAAATTATCAACAACTTCGTACTTTGTCCTGCTTCAATTTCCTTTCTTTTAATAGTTGGCAACGCTGGATTCTTCTCATTCAAAAAATATTACAGATGTTTCATTTGATTCAAAAAGTTATGTAGTACTTTTCCTTTACGTTAGAGTTAACTTAATTAACAATAATCAAACCTTCATTGAATATCACGAAGTGTAAAATTTTAAAAACGTAAATAAAGCACACCAAGTTCAATATCTCCTACAAAAACCAAACCTCCAAGAACTAATTGCCTACAAAAAAATAGATAACATCCTACCAATAATCCATCAATTGCAAAAACCAATTTAAGATATTAGGGCAAGTATATCCATTGAAATCATTGAAAAACTGGAATCATTGGAAAATCAATAATTTAAGCTTTTACGAAAACTTTGCTAATATTGTAATCCCACCAAATATCACTTTTAATCTTATTTTTAATATTATAGTGTACCATCTACAAAAAATATTTTTGTTGCTATTTATACGTGTTTCACGAAACTTGTGTTTGGCCCTACGGTATACACTTTCATTTTTATGATAAAAGATCAACTTACAAAAAAAATTACTTATGCTACAGTTAATAGCTTATTTGAGTAAGAAATACTTGGTTGACTCTTTTGTGAAAGTTAAAGAATTATTATTGCAAAAGGAAAGTCTTATGTCATAGGACATTGTGTGATGCAATTGGAGCACTCAACTATTCCTTAAAATATTGAAAAATGTTACACAAATATATTATATGTTACACGTTGTATAATTGATGGTATTTCAGACGACGAAATTAGTAAACTTACATTATACGGTGTTCACTCATTTCATGACATGAGGAAACAACTAGAACTACCTATGCGATGAAAGGAGGAAACAATGGATGGAAATCAGAGGATACGTAAGAGAGAGATCGAAAAAAAAGAAAAAAAATATCATTTGAGATCGAATAAGATACGTAGTTACAAATGTAAATCCCTGGGTCATAGTTTCCAAAGTGCAACGAAAAGAAAATGTTTGAAATATTTTAATGACAATTGTAGGTGAAGGTGAAAATCGTTTCCAAACGAATGTTTTCGTTGTTCCTTTTGTAACTATGGAAGTGGAAATCATCCTGAATCTGAACTGACTAAATGATGCGAAAGTTACCATTTAAAGACGAGGGATTCAAATAAGACCAATTCTGGTAGATGGTAATGCAATGGAGAATCAACTGAGGCATTGTAGTGGAAATCAGTAGACTATCAGCAATATTGGAACGGAAGAAAATTCAGAAAAAAATGCTGAAGAAACTAATGAACTGAATGAGTTATTGTGAATATGTGACTTCATAGTGAATAATGTAGACCGTAATGTGCAGACCATATAAGGGTGAGGTTAAAAAATGGAATTGCTTGCATAGGCAATAATTTTTGTGTATTTAACAATTATTATTAACCGTTACTTAAAAGCCCGAACTTTAATTATTTTTATACTTTGAATTAAGAATCAAACAAGTTAATATTATGAAAACTTTTAGGTATTATTAAAACTGGTAAACTGCTAGAAATAATTTTAGTCTCTACCAACTTCAATATTGATTACTAATTATTAATTATTAATTCATACTTGTTCTGCATAATTAAAATTATAATTATGGTTCAATTGTAATTACATGGTAATCCTACAAATTCAGTAATTAATAATTAGATTATATTTTGCCTAATTGTGTTTTTCAATGGATAACGAAAATTTTAAACACAAAATTTTATACACTGTACACGTTTCGCCTGTCGCTTGAACATACACATGTAAATACACTCTATCTGTACAAACAAACTCTAACGCGGAGTAGGGAAAGTAACGATATAATATATAAGAAACATATCTGATAGAATAAATAAATAATATTACGAAATTTTTAAGATATTCCAGAAAATTCCCTCCTATCTGATTCAAATATACTACGTCATACGTACTTGCAATGTTGCCAAATCTCCGTAATATTTCCTCATTCTTACTTCCATGCTTTGAACATTTTTGTAAATTGCAAACTTTATATTGCTGTGGTTCAGTAACTAACTAGTTAGCTGTTCTGCTTTTTTTATTTAATTATATTCCTCTGTAATATATTTGTGATACTTTGTGTTATATGTTAGGTTTTCAAAAAAATTCAAAAAATTCAAAATCGGCACATGTCGTTTTTCTTTCTCCTTGAATATTGTACATTACCAGCCAGAAGTTTCATATTATTTAAATAGAAGTAACAATTGCTTTCATTTAACTGCATTATATTGAAAAAAAAAAAAAACATTTTGATTGTTCTATCCGTACGTTTATTTTATTTAAAGTATAATAATATGTGCGATGTAATAGCAGCAAAATTACACTTATATATTATTAAACTATGATACTACGTTTTTTCAGAAAGTTATACGTATACCTAAACTTTTTAGAATTATATGTGGTTCGGTAAGAAATAAATTAATGTCTACTGTAAGGAGAATAGTGCCCACAGTTAAGGAACAATTTTATTAAATTTTGACGTTTGTCAGTACGTTTAGTTAAAGCATTGAACGTAATTGCGTAACTAACACATTCTTGTTCTTGCCGGAATCTGCATCTCTGACGGCTAATTAATGTTTAAGAAAGGTTCATATTAAATAACTCAGTGTATTTAACTTTCGCAATTATGCACTCAAATTACGGAAGATTTAATAAAAGAGATAATGAGCTTACTCTGCGATTGCTGGCTGAAGACTGCATTACTTTGAAAAACTGAATTTATTCGTAAATTTTGTATGCGCAGAACAACATTTTCATGTTTTCCAATTGTGTGTTGTTTTATATCACTGTGTTTGAAGACGTTGTTGCATTTGCTCTTTTTGGGCCTCAAACAGATGGTATGAGGATTGTTTCACAGAAATGGACTAACAAAGGAAAGCCGAAGATAATTTCACGAGTCCAAAAAACGTCAGATTTTTGCCTGTTTTTTTTCGTACCTCCTTGATAGTTAAATTGTTAGACTTAAACAAATGTGGCGTCAGAGAAAATAACTCTTACCATCTAGAGATGGAACAGTGATAATTGTCACCATATTAATATTGTGAAAAAAATACTTTACTATAGAGTATAGAGTATACGTAATCTTAATGAGAATTAACAAATGATTCCAAATTTTTGGTCTGCTATGTATTCTAAGGATACATTTGATTTTGTTGTGAAAATGACGAAGAGGTGATACCTTGTTGAAAAATGAATTGTCAGAGTACAGCAAACATTTTTCTTATATAATTTTTTTATATTTGAAACAATCACATTTGAAAATTTGGAACTAAGTTTTTATTTTTTTGTCTCATACTCGAACAGTTACAATTTGTTTTGTTAATTTTTCTCTGAAAGTATTTTGCGGAAGTCAATATATAATAAGCTTGAAGTTCAAAAGGGGCATTGAGCTGTAACTACCAAGGAAATAAATTACACGTTCTGCTTATAAAGGTTTCCCAGCTTCTATAATGAACACAATGCTTCGTTGTCTTCAGTTCTTAATTCGTCGATTTATGTTGCACTGCGTGAAACGAGATTTCCTTGGTAGTATGAATATGCATCACTTTCGGAACTTCACGCACGGATTCAGTCGGTCCCTTTGAGTGGACACGACTTTAACGAGCTCTGAAATCACGCTTCGATTCGCGTCGCGTAGAAAAGGGTCTCCCGACAAAGAAATCGGGGTGTATGACAGTATATGACACCGCAAACGACGGAATTGAAGTGGATCAGCTTCCTTAACGACAAACGAAAACGATAAGAGCTTGAAATTGAGTAAGGAAACTAAGTATACATATATGATAGTGACCCTTACATCTGAACCAATATGAAGACAAAAGTGTTCGCATGAGAGAATTGTCCGATAATAATAGAATAATCACTTAAACTTGAGTTATTCAAATAGAAATAAACAGAACGGATAACTTTTGCAATATTTAACAGTCCAATACTCTTTTGACTGTGAAGTTATGCATAATATTGTAAAATGTAACTGGGTTAAGAGCCTTTATTTTGAGGAAACTCCATTGTAATATCATATCTCTGCCAATTCAACTTCTAGCGTAAATTTACCACAAGAATAATATAGTTATTAAACTGTATTAGAAAATTCGATACGTCTAGTATTATATTTAATTCATTTAATTTTTACAAAATATGGAATTAAATAAGGACGGAATTCACGAAATATAGGGCCCAAATGTAAGTACCCCGTTTGCCTTATGCTAAGGACGGAACTGACAATGAGTAAGAAGACATCAGGAATGATCAAATTTATAAATGCAGTGCAATGTCATGTCACAGGCAAGGAGCATGACCTCCACACTAATCCCCGGTTTTAATTGGCTAAACTTATACACAGGTGCATTGTGATATTGGTCTCAAGTGTCTTATATGTAATATAGTATAATATAACATAATATAATGTAATATATGTATAACTCTCCTATAATGTACGGACACATCTGCGATAGTGGTAAATAATAGGTGAAGATATGCGAGTAATATTTAGAAGTAATGAACAATTTTATAGTGAAAACTACAAATTGACGATGTGTGTCTGCATGCGCATATGCGTGGGATGAAAGCTTATTTTCGGTGTAACGCACACACGAGCCTCTTTGAACACGGGGTGGCCGAAAGTTTGGACCACAGTTGACCACAATTGTTGCACTGTTTCAACCAGATTTGTCAGGAAACCCTTCATTGACGTAGACAATTACTTAGACTAGGGCTGCTCAACTTCTTCTTCGTCATAAGCCAGCCAATCTCCACCATTAGTCAGTTCATCCTTCCACCATTAGTCAGTCTGTCGTCCCACTATTAGTCAGACCGTCGTCCCACCATCAGCTACTTATATATTGTATAAACTTTGCCATAGTTACTAAATCAGTCAACTTTCGTATAAAAAGTATATTAGAATTTTGAATGCTTAAAGATTAAAGGCATAATAACAGAGTCACTTAAACATCTCCTTTATTTACTATTCTATAAAAAAGCTTCTCCAGACATGGTCGCATTGCTTAAATAGGCATGTGTAACCATGGAAAGAAGTTTTGGTTAAGGTAATTTTTGTACGACATATTACGACATATTTTTATTTTGGAATCTTATTTTTTTTTTTAATATTCTTGTACAGTATGAAAAAGCAAAGTCAACGAGCATTTTAACTTGAGATATTTGCACTTGAAGGTTAAACTCAGAAATGTAATTTATCGTGAAAAATCCCCTCCGGAGGACATGAAAGGATGAACTGTAGCTACATTTGTATTAATAACGGCATACGAAATAAATTAATGTTTATGTCTGAATACGAAAGTATGAGTCAATATGCCACGTGAATTTTTAAGAAATTTTAAATTTCAAATGCAAATATCTTGAGATAGAATGATTTCCAGGATATAGAAAAAAATATAAAATTTCATTTAAAAAAATGCTAATAACCTTAAAGCGTTTAGAAAAGAATGATCTTGATAAAAAAATTTTTCTCATGATTACATGCACTCTTTAAAACAGTGCAACTTTGTCCTGAGAAGTTTTTTTGTATAACAATAAATAAAACAGATATTTAGGTGATTCCATTGAGTTGAAACACCCTGTATATTATAAACCGACTATACCGGCATGAGATACTGAATACTGCTTGTAAGCCGCCAGTTTCACACATGGACACAACACACATGATGGAGTGAAGTAGTTATGGCGGGGGTATTTCTCCACAGACCAAATTAGTAGGGGAAACAGTAGGGTTACTATAGAAAGTACGATTTAGATTCCCCGCACCTCATACACTCGTGACTTTCTGCAAGCTCAACCCTCCCACTTCCCTGGCATGACAGCAGCGGGGGACATTACGGAACTCCTTCTTCGAAGCTGATGGGCTGGAGTGGGGAGGATACTGCATTGTGTCGCTGCGAACGCCATCACATGACCACAGACGTTGACGTCGAGCTACGTAGCATTACATATTTTGTAATCACTTTGATATCTATTCGATTCAATTAAGCATTCCAATAATTTATAAAAACTATTTTAAATACATTAATATGACGCGTATTTGAATTAATTTTTATCTCCTTTATATTTGATTATCCAATAAAAACATGTAAACATTAATTGGTTAATAGTTATAAACTATGGGTGTGCCAAGCGGTCGACACATAGTCCGGCAGGAACCCATTTGAAGCAATGTTGGCGGATTGTATATCTATTTTTAGCAGCAAGTGCGTCTTTCTCACCTACTTGATAAAATAGATTCCTTCATCTGCAAGTCATCCCACGCTAAATCGATTACTTTTTGCGTATTCCTTTCTTAAACTAACAATAAGAGAGAGATATTATGCGGGACTGTATGAAGTTATGAGGTAGTTTAAGACACTGTTTAAAGTGTTTTGAATTTCAGTTCAATAAAGTCGAGTTGTACGCTATTTTTTTGTACGATACGAGCCTCTCTAAAACATCAATAGGATTCAACCATCATTAAAATAGCGCTAGGTGTACCCTCTGAGAAAAAAAATGATAGACGCCAGACACAGAAATAAGCAAGGTTATGTGAGGACCCACAACTAAGTATTCATAGATATTCGTCGCTCCTCTAGTTCGTGAATGGTGCTTCTCTCACACAATGGGCGCTCTTCTACTCAATGGGCTTAACCCAATTATCTACAAATATTTAGTTGTGGGTCCTCGCAGGTCCTTGCATATTCCCTATCTTTGTCTGGCGCCTGTCGTTTATCCTTCTCAGCGGTGCCACCTAACGCTATTTGAATGGCAGTTAACAAGGGTGTGGAAACCTATTGCTAATTTAAAGAGGTTCATATTTCATAGAAAGAATGGCGAACAACTCGGCTTAACTCAAATTCGAAATAAGTTAATACCTTGGGTGCGGAGCCGATTTAGGTATGTTTACTGTTTCACGACTATATCAGCATCTAGAAACCGGGTTAACGGAAAGGTTAGTGTCGGTCCCTATGGACCGTACCCAATGTGTTAGACAGTGTTCTATATTACCTCGTAACTTCATGCGGGTCTGTATAATATTGAATAATTATCAAAATCTCTTAAATTAATAAAAAAATACGAAAAATATAATCAGTTTAGTATGGGTGTCACACTTTTTTCTAAAAATAAAAATGAAAATTCGATCGGCTACACAATCGGACAATGTTGCTTGAAATACATATGCATCTAGCGTTAGGTCCTCGTTGGGTCATGTGCTGTCTACTTGGCACACCTTAGGCTCAACTCTAGAAAATCGCATTATAGTTATACGCTATTTTATATTGCATACACGGGTGATACTTTCTTTAAGATCCATAATTGTGCGCCATTCGTTCAATGAGTCGGAATATCACTAGGCTTACTAGGATCTTAAAGAGGATAGCACACCGCGTAGACTAGAAATATGGCACCTATCTTGCAAAAATATCTCATATATTTTGATACACCACTATATACTTTTCGTTAGCAAAAGTTTTGTCATAAAACGACGTTGTCTTGTTAGTCATCGGCAGACAAGCACCTCGTTTTCTGGTTTCTGTTGCACCTCTCTCATTCACTACCTACGTTGTTACTCTGTCATCTTCCCACGTATTATACGTATACACGAATGCTAATTATAACCTTTTTCATCTTATATTTCTGTTTCGTCTTTTATAGTTTAGAATATTAGCACCAATACGCACATTTTTGTACTTTTATAAAGATTTATACATATGGTTAATCAAAACAATTTTAATAGTTATGAAAGTAAGCAATTAACTCTAACACAATGTGCATGCGTATACCCCAGTTTCTGAGTATAAAAATAGATGCACATGCAATCTCCAAGTGACATCAAATTCAATCGTTAAGAATAATGCTGTGACTAGCTCATAGGTGGCTAATTCACTTCCAGTGGATAGTGTAGACCACTCCGCTTTGGGTGAGTTCCTGGCAGTAGCGACTAGACGCACAGAAGCTAAAAAATATATGATGCTCCTTTAGAGACTGATGACGAGAACATTTGAATCACAGTAACTGGAAGCAACTAGTTCTAGAAATCGATTCGAGATTCTACAGCTAGAGAATTAGCAGAGCGTCCCAGAAGAGATGAAGTCTCAGTGATAATGACGAATTTCTCATAAAAAATAGAACTTGCCTCAAGAGGTTACAAATACCTAGATACTTTTTACATATTTGAATCCTGAAAATTTGATATCATAACCTCAAACATGATTTAAGTTATAGAGCTTTGAAGGAGACAGAGTTACGCGGTCGAGCGCTGCTAGTTACACAAGAAATTATATCTAAAACTTTTTGAGCGCATTTTTCTCAAAACATGATTTTCAAATACATCGTATCTCAGGAATCGCTTGATTTATTTCGAATTTTCAGGAGATATTTTTAAAAACTTTATATTGTCCTTAACGATTTAACGTTTTTAAATTTTATTTTCAATTTTTCAATAATTAAAAAAAAGACGATTTTTTCTTCGAAATTCCATACTTATACTTCGCACAACTGCTATTTTGTAATAAAATTCAAATTTGGATATCGTTAAGGACTTCTAATTTTCATCTATTTTTAATATCCATTCTTTTTTTTGTTTTTAGATGCATTCTTTGGGTTCGGAAATGTCTACCAGCAAATACTTAAAAAGGAAACACGTCTTCTATCAACCGCAATATCTCCTTTAGTTAATAACATTTCTCAATGAAAATTTAGGATAATACAGTTGAAAGTTATATCTTTTAGAAGAAAAACGTTTGCGTCATTTTCATTTATAAATATGCCACCCATTTGCTAAGTCGATTAATAAGTTAAGCATCAATGAAATATCTTCGCACTAAAAGTTTAAAAATTCAAAAAGTGAACT